>NW_026109106.1:0-93546 GCF_024516045.1 Bombus affinis
TTTCGAGCGAGCGCAGCGAGCGACAAATGCGTAAATGTGTGTCACAAACCAACGGTTTGGCACATACGGACATTGAAATATGCGCACCAGCCCGAGGAGCAGGAAGTCTTTATCCTGTTGCCTATTGACAAATGTATACAGTTTACCTATAGTTTCATATAAATAGTACTATTTCCACATACTACAGTGCAATGTGATGTCCGAAATAGCTGACAAAATTAGGTACTAACACGTAATACATGCCAGGAAATATAAGGTATATGTACAGCTTGGAAATTGTGACCATTGCTCGCTCGCTCCGCTCGCTCGTAAAAATCTAGACCAACCTCACAACCGATCCGACACGTTCGCAAATTCGAAATATGTCGCCGCCATATCGAATAATAAACGCAAGATGGATTGGTTTTAGGTTAGGCTATAGTTTTCGAGCGAGAACGGCGAGCGAGGGACGCGGAAAGTTCTGTCACAATCCAACGGTTTGGCACATGGGGACATTGAAATATTCGCACCAGCCCGAGGAGCCGGAAGTCTTTATCCTATTGCCTACTGACAAATGTTTACAGTTTACCTATAGTTTCACATAAATAGTACTATTTCCTCATAGTACAGTGCAATGTGATGTCCGAAATGGCTGACAAAATTAGTTAATAACACGAAATATATGCATGGCAATATAAGGTATATGTATAGCTCTGAAATTGTGATCGTTGCTCGCTCGCTCTGCTCGCTCGTAAAAATTTAGTCCAACCTCACATCCGATCCGACACGTTCCCAAATTTGAAATAAGTCGCCTCCATGTCGAATGATTAACGCAAGAGGTATTGGTTTTAGGTTAGGCTATAGCTTTCGAGCGAGCGCGGCGAGCGAGGGACGAGGAAAGGTGTGTCACAAACCAACGGTTTGGCACATGCGGACATTGAAACATTCGCACCAGCCCGAGGAGCCGGACGTCTTTATCCTATTGCCTACTAACAAATGTTTACAGTTTACCTATAGTTTCACATAAGTAGTACTATTTCCTCATAGTACAGTGCAATGTGATGTCCGAAATGGCTGACAAAATTAGGTACTAACACGAAATATGTGCAAGGCAATATAAGGTATATGTATAGCTTGGAAATTGTGACCGTTGCTCTGCTCGCTCCTCTCGCTCGTAAAAATCTAGTCCAACCTCACAACCGATCCGACACGTTCGCAAATTCGAAATATGTCGCCACCATATCGAATAATGAACGCAAGATGGATTGGTTTTAGGTTAGGCTATAGTTTTCGAGCGACCGCAGCGAGCGTGAGACGCGTAAAGGTGTGTCACAAACCAACGGTTTGGCACATACGGACATTGAAATATTCGCACTAGCCGGAGAAGCCGGAAGTCTTTATCCTATTGCCTACTGACAAATGTTTACAGTTTACCAATAGTATCACATAAATAGTACTATTTCCTCATAGTACAATGCAATGTGATGTCCGAAATGGCTGACAAAATTAGGTACTGACACGAAATATGTGCAAGGCAATATAAGGTATATGTATAGCTTGGAAATTGTGACCGTTGCTCGCTCGATCCTCTCGCTCGTAAAAATCTAGTCCAACCTCACAACCGATCCGACACGTTCGCAAATTCGAAATATGTCGCCACCATATCGAATAATGAACGCAAGATGGATTGGTTTTAGGTTAGGCTATAGTTTTCGAGCGACCGCAGCGAGCGTGAGACGCGTAAAGGTGTGTCACTAACCAACGGTTTGGCACATACGGACATTGAAATATTCGCACTAGCCCGAGAAGCCGGAAGTCTTTATCCTATTGCCTACTGACAAATGTTTACAGTTTACCAATAGTATCACATAAATAGTACTATTTCCTCATAGTACAATGCAATGTGATGTCCGAAATGGCTGACAAAATTAGTTAATAACACGAAATACATGCAGGGCAATATAAGGTATATGTATAGCTTGGAAATTGTGATCGTTGCTCGCTCGCTCCGCTCGCTCGTAAAAATTTAGTCCAACCTCACATCCGATCCGCCACGTTCCCAAATTTGAAATAAGTCGCTTCCATGTCGAATGATTAACGCAAGAGGTATTGGTTTTAGGTTAGGCTATAGCTTTCGTGCGAGCACGGCGAGCGAGGTACGAGGAAAGGTGTGTCACAAACCAACGGTTTGGCACATGCGGACATTGAAACATTCGCACCAGCCCGAGGAGCCGGACGTCTTTATCCTATTGCCTACTAACAAATGTTTACAGTTTACCTTTAGTTTCACATAAGTAGTACTATTTCCTCATAGTACAGTGCAATGTGATGTCCGAAATGGCTGACAAAATTAGGTACTGACACGAAATATGTGCAAGGCAATATAAGGTATATGTATAGCTTGGAAATTGTGACCGTTGCTCGCTCGCTCCTCTCGCTCGTAAAAATCTAGTCCAACCTCACAACCGATCCGACACGTTCGCAAATTCGAAATATGTCGCCACCATATCGAATAATGAACGCAAGATGGATTGGTTTTAGGTTAGGATATAGTTTTCGATCGAGCGCAGCGAGCGAGGAATGCGTAAATGTGTGTCACAAAGCAACGGTTTGGCACATACGGACATTGAAATATGCGCACCAGCCCGAGGAGCCGGAAGTTTTTATCCTATTGCCTATTGACAAATGTTTACAGTTTACCTATAGTTTCATATAAATAGTACTATTTCCACATGCTACAGTGCAAAGTGATGTCCGAAATGGCTGACAAAATTAGGTACTAACACGAAATACATGCCAGGAAATATAAGGTATACGTACAGCTTGGAAATTGTGACCATTGCTCGCTCGCTCCGCTCGCTCGTAAAAATCTAGACCAACCTCACAACCGATCCGACACGTTCGCAAATTCGAAATATGTCGCCGCCATATCGAATAATAAACGCAAGATGGATTGGTTTTAGGTTAGGCTATAGTTTTCGAGCGAGAACGGCGAGCGAGGGACTCGGAAAGTTCTGTCACAATCCAACGGTTTGGCACATGGGGACATTGAAATATTCGCACCAGCCCGAGGAGCCGGAAGTCTTTATCCTATTGCCTACTGACAAATGTTTACAGTTTACCTATAGTTTCACATAAATAGTACTATTTCCTCATAGTACAGTGCAATGTGATGTTCGAAATGGCTGACAAAATTAGTTAATAACAAGAAATATATGCAAGGCAATATAAGGTATATGTATAGCTTGGAAATTGTGATCGTTGCTCGCTCGCTCCGCTCGCTCGTAAAAATTTAGTCCAACCTCACATCCGATCCGACACGTTCCCAAATTTGAAATAAGTCGCCTCCATGTCGAATGATTAACGCAAGAGGTATTGGTTTTAGGTTAGGCTATAGCTTTCGAGCGAGCACGGCGAGCGATGTACGAGGAAAGGTGTGTCACAAACCAACGGTTTGGCACATGCGGACATTGAAACATTCGCACCAGCCCGAGGAGCCGGACGTCTTTATCCTATTGCCTACTAACAAATGTTTACAGTTTACCTATAGTTTCACATAAGTAGTACTATTTCCTCATAGTACAGTGCAATGTGATGTCCGAAATGGCTGACAAAATTAGGTACTGACACGAAATATGTGCAAGGCAATATAAGGTATATGTATAGCTTGGAAATTGTGACCGTTGCTCGCTCGCTCCTCTCGCTCGTAAAAATCTAGTCCAACCTCACAACCGATCCGACACGTTCGCAAATTCGAAATATGTCGCCACCATATCGAATAATGAACGCAAGATGGATTGGTTTTAGGTTAGGCTATAGTTTTCGAGCGACCGCAGCGAGCGTGAGACGCGAAAAGGTGTGTCACAAACCAACGGTTTGGCACATACGGACATTGAAATATTCGCACTAGCCCGAGAAGCCGGAAGTCTTTATCCTATTGCCTACTGACAAATGTTTACAGTTTACCAATAGTATCACATAAATAGTACTATTTCCTCATAGTACAATGCAATGTGATGTCCGAAATGGCTGACAAAATTAGTTAATAACACGAAATACATGCAAGGCAATATAAGGTATATGTATAGCTTGGAAATTGTGATCGTTGCTCGCTCGCTCCGCTCGCTCGTAAAAATTTGGTCCAACCTCACATCCGATCCGACACATTCCCAAATTTGAAATAAGCCGCCTCCATGTCGAATGATTAACGCAAGAGGTATTGGTTTTAGGTTAGGCTATAGCTTTCGAGCGAGCGCGGCGAGCGAGGGACGAGGAAAGGTGTGTCACAAACCAACGGTTTGGCACATGCGGACATTGAAACATTCGCACCAGCCCGAGGAGCCGGACGTCTTTATCCTATTGCCTACTTACAAATGTTTACAGTTTACCTATAGTTTCACATAAGTAGTACTATTTCCTCATAGTACAGTGCAATGTGATGTCCGAAATGGCTGACAAAATTAGGTACTGACACGAAATATGTGCAAGGCAATATAAGGTATATGTATAGCTTGGAAATTGTGACCGTTGCTCGCTCGATCCTCTCGCTCGTAAAAATCTAGTCCAACCTCACAACCGATCCGACACTTTCGCAAATTCGAAATATGTCGCCACCATATCGAATAATGAACGCAAGATGGATTGGTTTTAGGTTAGGCTATAGTTTTCGAGCGACCGCAGCGAGCGTGAGACGCGTAAAGGTGTGTCACTAACCAACGGTTTGGCACATACGGACATTGAAATATTCGCACTAGCCCGAGAAGCCGGAAGTCTTTATCCTATTGCCTACTGACAAATGTTTACAGTTTACCTATAGTTTCACATAAATAGTACTATTTCCTCATAGTACAATGCAATGTGATGTCCGAAATGGCTGACAAAATTAGTTAATAACACGAAATACATGCAGGGCAATATAAGGTATATGTATAGCTTGGAAATTGTGATCGTTGCTCGCTCGCTCCGCTCGCTCGTAAAAATTTAGTCCAACCTCCACATTCGATCCGCCACGTTCCCAAATTTGAAATAAGTCGCTTCCATGTCGAATGATTAACGCAAGAGGTATTGGTTTTAGGTTAGGCTATAGCTTTCGAGCGAGCACGGCGAGCGAGGTACGAGGAAAGGTGTGTCACAAACCAACGGTTTTGGCACATGCGGACATTGAAACATTCGCACCAGCCCGAGGAGCCGGACGTCTTTATCCTATTGCCTACTAACAAATGTTTACAGTTTACCTATAGTTTCACATAAGTAGTACTATTTCCTCATAGTACAGTGCAATGTGATGTCCGAAATGGCTGACAAAATTAGGTACTGACACGAAATATGTGCAAGGCAATATAAGGTATATGTATAGCTTGGAAATTGTGACCGTTGCTCGCTCGCTCCTCTCGCTCGTAAAAATCTAGTCCAACCTCACAACCGATCCGACACGTTCGCAAATTCGAAATATGTCGCCACCATATCGAATAATGAACGCAAGATGGATTGGTTTTAGGTTAGGATATAGTTTTCGATCGAGCGCAGCGAGCGAGGAATGCGTAAATGTGTGTCACAAAGCAACGGTTTGGCACATACGGACATTGAAATATGCGCACCAGCCCGAGGAGCCGGAAGTTTTTATCCTATTGCCTATTGACAAATGTTTACAGTTTACCTATAGTTTCATATAAATAGTACTATTTCCACATGCTACAGTGCAAAGTGATGTCCGAAATGGCTGACAAAATTAGGTACTAACACGAAATACATGCCAGGAAATATAAGGTATACGTACAGCTTGGAAATTGTGACCATTGCTCGCTCGCTCCGCTCGCTCGTAAAAATCTAGACCAACCTCACAACCGATCCGACACGTTCGCAAATTCGAAATATGTCGCCGCCATATCGAATAATAAACGCAAGATGGATTGGTTTTAGGTTAGGCTATAGTTTTCGAGCGAGAACGGCGAGCGAGGGGACGCGGAAAGTTCTGTCACAATCCAACGGTTTGGCACATGGGGACATTGAAATATTCGCACCAGCCCGAGGAGCCGGAAGTCTTTATCCTATTGCCTACTGACAAATGTTTACAGTTTACCTATAGTTTCACATAAATAGTACTATTTCCTCATAGTGCAATGCAATGTGATGTCCGAAATGGCTGACAAAATTAGTTAATAACACGAAATACATGCAGGGCAATATAAGGTATAGGTATAGCTTGGAAATTGTGATCGTTGCTCGCTCGCTCCGCTCGCTCGTAAAAATTTAGTCCAACCTCACATCCGATCCGCCACGTTCCCAAATTTGAAATAAGTCGCTTCCATGTCGAATGATTAACGCAAGAGGTATTGATTTTAGGTTAGGCTATAGCTTTCGAGCGAGCACGGCGAGCGAGGTACGAGGAAAGGTGTGTCACAAACCAACGGTTTGGCACATACGGACATTGAAACATTCGCACCAGCCCGAGGAGCCGGACGTCTTTATCCTATTGCCTACTAAAAAATGTTTACAGTTTACCTATAGTTTCACATAAGTAGTACTATTTCCTCATAGTACAGTGCAATGTGATGTCCGAAATGGCTGAAAATTAGGTACTAACACGAAATATGTGAAAGGCAATATAGGGTATATGTATAGCTTGGAAATTGTGACCGTTGCTCTGCTCGCTCCTCTCGCTCGTAAAAATCTAGTCCAACCTCACAACCGATCCGACACGTTCGCAAATTCGAAATATGTCGCCACCATATCGAATAATGAACGCAAGATGCATTGGTTTTAGGTTAGGCTATAGTTTTCGAGCGACCGCAGCGGGCGTGAGACGCGTAAAGGTGTGTCACAAACCAACGGTTTGGCACATACGGACATTGAAATATTCGCACCAGCCCGAGGAGCCGAAATTCATTACCCTATTGCCTACTGACAAATGCTTACAGTTTACCTATTGTTTCAAATAAATAGTACTATTTCCTCATAGTACAGTGCAATGTGATGTCCGAAATGGCTGACAAAATTAGGTACTAACACGAAATATGTGCAAGGCAATATAAGGTATATGTATAGCTTGGAAATTGTGATCGTTGCTCGCTCGCTCCGCTCGCACGTAAAAATTTAGTCCAACCTCACATCCGATCCGACACGTTCCCAAATTTGAAATAAGTCGCCTCCATGTCGAATGATTAACGCAAGAGGTATTGGTTTTAGGTTAGGCTATAGCTTTCGAGCGAGCACGGCGAGCGAGGGACGAGGAAAGGTGTGTCACAATCCAACGGTTTGGCACATGGGGACATTGAAACATTCGCACCAGCCCGAGGGGCCGGAAGTATTTATCCTATTGCCTACTGACAAATGTTTACAGTTTACCTATAGTTTCACATAAGTAGTACTATTTCCTCATAGTACAGTGCAATGTGATGTCCGAAATGGCTGAAAATTAGGTACTAACACGAAAATTGTGCAAGGCAATATAACGTATATGTATAGCTTGGAAATTGTGACCGTTGCTCGCTCGCTCCGCACGCTGGTCAAAATCTAGTCCAACCTCAAAACAGATCCGACTCGTGCGCAAATTCGATATATGTCGCCACCATATCGAATAATGAACGCAAGATGGATTGGTTTTAGGTTAGGCTATAGTTTTCGAGCGAGCACGGCGAGCGAGGGACGCGGAAAGTTGTGTCACAATCCAACGGTTTGGCACATGGGGACATTGAAATATTCGCACCAGCCCGAGGAGCCGGAAGTCTTTATCCTATTGCCTACTGACAACTGTTTACAGTTTACCTATAGTTTCACATAAATAGTACTATTTCCTCATAGTACAGAGCAATGTGATGTCCGAAATGGCTGACAAAATTAGTTAATAACACGAAATATATGCAAGGCAATATAAGGTATATGTATAGCTTGGAAATTGTGATCGCTGTTCGCTCGCTCCGCTCGCTCGTAAAAATTTAGTCCAACCTCACAACCGATCCGACACGTTCGCAAATTCGAAATGTGTCGCCACCATATCGAATAAGGAACGCAAGATGGATTGGTTTCAGGTTAGGCTATAGTTTTCGAGCAAGCGCAGCAAGCGGGAGACGCGTAAATGTGTGTCACAAGCCAACGCTTTGGAACATACGGACATTGAAATATGCGCACCAGCCCGAGGATCCGGAAGTCTTTATCGAATTGCCTACTGACAAATGTTTACAGTTTACCATTAGTTTCACATAAATAGTACTATTTCCCTATAGTACAGTGCAATGTAATGTCCGAAATAGCTGACAAAATTTAGTACTAACACAAAATACATGGAAGGCAATATAAGGTATATGTACAGCTTGGAAATTGTGACCGTTGCTCTGCTCGCTCCCCTCGCTCGTATAAATCTAGTCCAACCTCACAACCGATCCGACACGTTCGCAAATTCGAAATGTGTCGCCACCATATCGAATAAGGAACGCAAGATGGATTGGTTTTAGGTTAGGCTATAGTTTTCGAGCGAGCACGGCGAGCGAGGAATGCGTAAATGTGTGTCACAAAGCAACGGTTTGGCACATACGGACTTTGAAATATGCGCACCAGCCCGAGGAGCCGGAAGTCTTTGTGCTATTGCCTACTGACAAATGTTTACAGTTTATGAATAGTTTCACATAAATAGTACTATTTCTGCATACTACAGTGCAACGTGATGTCCGAAATGGCTGACGAAATTAGGTAATAAGACGAAATATATGCAAGGCAATATAAGGTATATGTATAGCTTGGAAATTGTGGTCGTTGCTCGCTCGCTCCGCTCGCTCGTAAAAATTCAGTCCAACCTCACATCCGATCAGACACGTTCGCAAATTGGAAATAAGTCGCCACCATATCTAATAATGAACGCAAGATCGATTGGTTTTAGGTTTGGCTATAGTTTTCGAGCGAGCGCAGCGAGCGAGGGACGCGGAAAGTTGTGTCACAATCCAACGGTTTGGCACATGGGGACATTGAAATATTCGCACCAGCCCGAGGAACCGGAAGTCTTTACCCTATTGCCTACTGACAAATGTTTACAGTTTACCAATAGTTTCACATAAATAGTACTATTTCCACATACTACAGAGCAATGTGATGTCCGAAATGGCTGACGAAATTAGGTAATAACACGAAATATATGCAAGGCAATATAAGGTATATGTATAGTTTGGAAATTGTGACCGTTGCTCGCTCGCTCCTCTCGCTCGTAAAAATCTAGTCCAACCTCACAACCGATCCGACACGTTCGCAAATTCGAAATACATCGCCGCCATATCGAATAATGAACGCAAGATGGATTGGTTTTAGGTTAGGCTATAGTTTTCGAGCGAGCGCAGCGAGCTAGAAATGCGTAAATGTGTGTCACAAACCAACGGTTTGGCAGATACGGACATTGAAATATGCGCACCAGCCCGAGGAGCCGGAAGTCTTCATCCTATTGCCTATTGACAAATGTTTACAGTTTACCTATAGTTTCACATAAATAGTACTATTTCCACATACTACAGTGCAAACTGATGTCCGAAATGGCTGACAAAATTAGGTAATAACACGAAATATTTGCAAGGCAATATAAGGTATATGTGTAGCTTGTAAATTGTGACCGTTGCTCGCTCGCTCCGCTCGCTCGTAAAAATCTAGTCCAACCTCACAACGGATCCGACACGTTCGCAAATTTGAAATATGTCGCCACCATATCGAATAATGAACGCAAGATGGATTGGTTATAGGTTAGGCTTTAGCTCTCGAGCGAGCGCAGCGAGCGAGAGCCGCGTAATGGTGTGTCACAAACCAACGGTTTGGCACATACGGACATTGAAACATTCGCACCAGCCCGAGGAGCCGGAAGTCTTTATCCTATTGCCTACTGACAAATGTTTACAGTTTACCTATAGTTGCACATAAGTAGTACCATTTCCTCATAGTACAGTGCAATGTGATGTCCGAAATGGCTGACAAAATTAGGTAATAACACGAAATATGTGCAAGGCAATATAAGGTATATGTATAGCTTGGAAATTGTGATCGCTGCTCGCTCTCTCCGCTCGCTCGTAAAAATTTAGACCAACCTAACATCCGATCCGACACGTTCCCAAATTTGAAATTAGTTTCCTCCATATCGAATGACTAACGCAAGAGGGATTCGTTCTAGGTTAGGCTATAGCTTTCTAGCGGGCACGGCGAGCGAGGGACGACTAAATGTGTGTCACAGACCAACGGTTTCGCACATACGGACATTGAAATGTTCGCACCAGCCCGAGGAGCCGGAAGTCTTTATCCTATTGCCTACTAAAAAATGTTTACAGTTTACCTATAGTTTCACATAAGTAGTACTATTTCCTCATAGTACAGTGCAATGTGATGTCCGAAATGGCTGAAAATTAGGTACTAACACGAAATATGTGAAAGGCAATATAGGGTATATGTATAGCTTGGAAATTGTGACCGTTGCTCTGCTCGCTCCTCTCGCTCGTAAAAATCTAGTCCAACCTCACAACCGATTCGACACGTTCGCAAATTCGAAATATGTCGCCGCCATATCGAATAATGAACACAAGATGGATTGGTTTTAGGTTAGGCTATAGTTTTCGAGCGAGCACGGCGAGCGAGGGACGCGGAAAGTTGTGTCACAATCCAACGGTTTGGCACATGGGGACATTGAAATATTCGCACCAGCCCGAGGAGCCGGAAGTCTTTATCCTATTGCCTACTGACAACTGTTTACAGTTTACCTATAGTTTCACATAAATAGTACTATTTCCTCATAGTACAGAGCAATGTGATGTCCGAAATGGCTGACAAAATTAGTTAATAACACGAAATATATGCAAGGCAATATAAGGTATATGTATAGCTTGGAAATTGTGATCGTTGTTCGCTCGCTCCGCTCGCTCGTAAAAATTTAGTCCAACCTCACAACCGATCCGACACGTTCGCAAATTCGAAATGTGTCGCCACCATATCGAATAAGGAACGCAAGATGGATTGGTTTCAGGTTAGGCTATAGTTTTCGAGCAAGCGCAGCAAGCGGGAGACGCGTAAATGTGTGTCACAAGCCAACGCTTTGGAACATACGGACATTGAAATATGCGCACCAGCCCGAGGATCCGGAAGTCTTTATCGAATTGCCTACTGACAAATGTTTACAGTTTACCATTAGTTTCACATAAATAGTACTATTTCCCTATAGTACAGTGCAATGTGATGTCCGAAATAGCTGACAAAATTTGGTACTAACACGAAATACATGGAAGGCAATATAAGGTATATGTACAGCTTGGAAATTGTGACCGTTGCTCGCTCGCTCCGCTCGCTCGTAAAAATCTAGTCCAACCTCACAACCGATCCGACACGTTCGCAAATTCGAAATATGTCGCCACCATATCGAATAATGAACGCAAGATGGATTGGTTTTAGGTTAGGGTATAGTTTTCGAGCGAGCACGGCGAGCGAGGGACGCGGAAAGTTGTGTCACAATCCAACGGTTTGGCACATACGGACATTGAAACATTCGCACCAGCCCGAGGAGCCGGACGTCTTTATCCTATTGCCTACTAAAAAATGTTTACAGTTTACCTATAGTTTCACATAAGTAGTACTATTTCCTCATAGTACAGTGCAATGTGATGTCCGAAATGGCTGAAAATTAGGTACTAACACGAAAATTGTGCAAGGCAATATAATGTATATGTATAGCTTGGAAATTGTGATCGCTGCTCGCTCTCTCCGCTCGCTCGTAAAAATTTAGACCAACCTCACAACCGATCCGACACGTTCCCAAATTTGAAATTAGTTTCCTCCATATCGAATGACTAACGCAAGAGGGATTCGTTCTATGTTAGGCTATAGCTTTCTAGCGGGCACGGCGAGCGAGGGACGACTAAATGTGTGTCACAGACCAACGGTTTCGCACATACGGACATTGAAATGTTCGCACCAGCCCGAGGAGCCGGAAGTCTTTATCCTATTGCCTACTGACAAATGTTTACAGTTTACCAATAGTTTCACATAAATAGTACTATGTCCACATACTACAGTGCAATGTGATGTCAGAAATGGCTGACAAAATTAGGTAATAACACGAAATATATGCAAGGCAATATAAGGTATATGTATAGCTTGGAAATTATGACCGTTGCTTGCTCGCTCCGCTCGCTGGTCAAAATGTAGTCCAACCTCAAAACTGATCCGACACGTTCGCAAATTCGAAATATGTCGCCAGCATGTCGAATAATGAACGCAAGATGGATTGGTTTTAGGTTACGCTATAGTTTTCGAGCGAGCGCAGCGAGCGAGAGACGCCTAAAGATGTGTCACAAACCAACGGTTTGGCATATACGGACATTGAAACATTCGCACCAGCCCGAGGAGCCGGAAGCATTTATCCTATTGCCTACTGACAAATGTTTACAGTTTACCTATAGTTTCACATAAGTAGTACTATTTCCTCATAGTACAGTGCAATGTGATGTTCGAAATGGCAGAAAATTAGGTACGAACGCGAAATATGTGCAAGGGCAATATAAGGTATATGTATAGCTTGGAAATTGTGACCGTTGCTCGCTCGCTCCTCTCGCTCGTAAAAATCTAGTCCAACCTCACAACCGATCCGACACGTTCGCAAATTCGATATATGTCGCCACCATATCGAATAATGAACGCAAGATGGATTGGTTTTAGGTTAGGCTATAGTTTTCGAGCGAGCGCAGCGAGCGAGAAATGCTAAAATGTGTGTCACAAACTAACGGTTTGGCACATACGGACATTGAAATATGCGCACCAGCCCGAGGAGCCGGAAGTCTTTATCCTGTTGCCTACTGACAAATGTTTACAGTTTATGAATAGTTTCACATATATAGTAGTATTTCCACATACTACAGTGCAATGTGATGTCAGAAATGGCTGACAAAATTAGGTAATAACACGAAATATATGCAAGGCAATATAAGGTATATGTATAGCTTGGAAATTATGACCGTTGCTCGCTCGCTCCGCTCGCTGGTCAAAGTCTAGTCCAACCTCAAAACTGATCCGACACGTTCGCAAATTCGAAATATGTCGCGACCATATCGAATAATGAACGCAAGATGGATTGGTTATAGGTTAGGCTATAGCTTTCGAGCGAGCGCAGCGTGCGAGGGACGCGGAAAGTTGTGTCACAATCCAACGGTTTGGCACATGGGGACATTGAAATATTCGCACCAGCCCGAGGAGCCGGATGCCTTTATCCTATTGCCTACTGACAAATGTTTACAGTTTACCTACAGTTTCACATAAGTAGTACTATTTCCTCATAGTACAGTGCAGTGTGATGTCCGAAATGGCTGACAAAATTAGGTAATAACACGAAATATTTGCAAGGCAATATAAGGTATTTGTGTAGCTTGGAAATTGTGACCGTTGCTCGCTCGCTCCACTCGCTCGTAAAAATCTAGTCCAACCTCACAACGGATCCGTCACGTTCGCAAATTTGAAATATGTCGCCACCATATCGAATAATGAACGCAAGATGGATTGGTTTTAGGTTAGGCTATAGTTTTCGAGCGAGCGCAGCGATCGAGAAATGCTAAAATGTGTGTCACAAACTAACGGTTTGGCACATACGGACATTGAAATATGAGCACCAGCCCGAGGAGCCGGAAGTCTTTATCCTGTTGCCTATTGACAAATGTTTACAGTTTACCAATAGTTTCACATAAATAGTACTATGTCCACATACTACAGTGCAATGTGATGTCAGAAATGGCTGACAAAATTAGGTAATAACACGAAATATATGCAAGGCAATATAAGGTATATGTATAGCTTGGAAATTATGACCGTTGCTTGCTCGCTCCGCTCGCTGGTCAAAATGTAGTCCAACCTCAAAACTGATCCGACACGTTCGCAAATTCGAAATATGTCGCCAGCATGTCGAATAATGAACGCAAGATGGATTGGTTTTAGGTTACGCTATAGTTTTCGAGCGAGCGCAGCGAGCGAGAGACGCCTAAAGATGTGTCACAAACCAACGGTTTGGCATATACGGACATTGAAACATTCGCACTAGCCCGAGGAGCCGGAAGCATTTATCCTATTGCCTACTGACAAATGTTTACAGTTTACCTATAGTTTCACATAAGTAGTACTATTTCCTCATAGTACAGTGCAATGTGATGTTCGAAATGGCAGAAAATTAGGTACGAACGCGAAATATGTGCAAGGCAATATAAGGTATATGTATAGCTTGGAAATTGTGACCGTTGCTCGCTCGCTCCTCTCGCTCGTAAAAATCTAGTCCAACCTCACAACCGATCCGACACGTTCGCAAATTCGATATATGTCGCCACCATATCGAATAATGAACGCAAGATGGATTGGTTATAGGTTAGGCTATAGCTTTCGAGCGAGCGCAGCGAGGGAGGGACGCGGAAAGTTGTGTCACAATCCAACGGTTTTGGCACATGGGGACATTGAAATATTCGCACCAGCCCGAGGAGCCGGATGTCTTTATCCTATTGCCTACTGACAAATGTTTACAGTTTACCTACAGTTTCACATAAGTAGTACTATTTCCTCATAGTACAGTGCAGTGTGATGTCCGAAATGGCTGACAAAATTAGGTAATAACACGAAATATTTGCAAGGCAATATAAGGTATTTGTGTAGCTTGGAAATTGTGACCGTTGCTCGCTCGCTCCGCTCGCTGGTCAAAATCTAGTCCAACCTCACAACGGATCCGTCACGTTCGCAAATTTGAAATATGTCGCCACCATATCGAATAATGAACGCAAGATGGATTGGTTTTAGGTTAAGCTATAGCTTTCGAGCGAGCGCAGCGAGCGAGAGACGTGTAAAGGTGTGTAACAAACCAACGGTTTGGCACATCCGGACATTGAAGTATTCGCACCAGCCCGAGGAGCCGGAAGTCTTTATCGAATTGCCTACTGACAAATGTTTACAGTTTATGAATAGTTTCACATAAATAGTACTGTTTCCACATAGTAAAGTGCAATGTGATGTCAGAAATGGCTGACAAAATTGGGTAAGAACACGAAACAAATGCAATGCAATATAAGGTATATGTATAGCTTGGAAAATGTCACCGTTGCTCGCTCGCTCCGCTCGCTCGTAAATATCTAGTACAACCTCACAACCTATCCGACACGTTCGCAAATTCGATATATGTCGCCACCATATCAAATAATGAACGCAAGATGTATGGTTTTAGGTTAGGCTATAGCATTCGAGCGAGCGTAGCGAGCGAGGTACGCGTAAAGGTGTGTCACAGACCAACGGTTTGGCACATACGGACATTGAAATATTCGCACCAGCCCGAGGAGCCGGAAGTCTTTATCCTATTGCCTACTGACAAATGTTTACAGTTTATGAATAGTTTCTCATAAATAGTACTATTTCCACATAGTAAAGTGCAATGTGATGTCAGAAATGGCTGACAAAATTAGGTAATAACACGAAACAAATGCAATGCAATATAAGGTATATGTATAGCTTGGAAATTGTCACCGTTGCTCGCTCGCTCCGCTCGCTCGTAAAAATTTAGTCCAACCTCACATCCGATCCGACACGTTCCCAAATTTGAAATTAGTTTCCTCCATATCGAATGACTAACGCAAGAGGGATTCGTTCTAGGTTAGGCTATAGCTTTCGAGCGAGCGCTGCGAGCGAGAGACGCGTAAAGGTGTGTCACAAACCAACGGTTTG
Source organism: Bombus affinis (assembly GCF_024516045.1). Taxonomy (NCBI): domain Eukaryota; kingdom Metazoa; phylum Arthropoda; class Insecta; order Hymenoptera; family Apidae; genus Bombus; species Bombus affinis. The sequence goes on from NW_026109106.1 coordinate 15,670, forward strand.
GCACATACGGTCATTGAATTATTCGCACAAGCCCGAGGAGCCGGAAGTCTTTATCCTATTGCCTACTGACAAGTGTTTACAGTTTATGAATAGTTTCACATAAATAGTACTATTTCCACATACTACAGTGCAATTTGATGTCCGAAATGGCTGAGAAAATTAGGTAATAACACGAAACAAAGGCAAGGCAATATAAGGTATATGTATAGCTTGGAAATTGTGATCGTTGCACGCTCGCTCTGCTCGCTCGTAAAAATCTAGTCCAACCTCACAACCGATCCGACACGTTCGCAAATTCGATATATGTCGCCACCATATCGAATAATGAACGGAAGATGTATGGTTTTAGGTTAGGCTATAGCTTTCGAGCGAGCGCAGCGAGCGAGGGACGCGGAAAGTTGTGTCACAATCCAACGGTTTGGCACATGGGGACATTGAAATATTCGCACCAGCCCGAGGAGCCGGATGTCTTTATCCTATTGCCTACTGACAAATGTTTACAGTTTACCTACAGTTTCACATAAGTAGTACTATTTCCTCATAGTACAGTGCAGTGTGATGTCCGAAATGGCTGACAAAATTAGGTAATAACACGAAATATTTGCGAGGCAATATAAGGTATTTGTGTAGCTTGGAAATTGTGACCGTTGCTGGCTCGCTCCGCTCGCTGGTCAAAATCTAGTCCAACCTCACAACGGATCCGTCACGTTCGCAAATTTGAAATATGTCGCCACCATATCGAATAATGAACGCAAGATGGATTGGTTTTAGGTTAAGCTATAGCTTTCGAGCGAGCGCAGCGAGCGAGAGACGTGTAAAGGTGTGTAACAAACCAACGGTTTGGCACATCCGGACATTGAAGTATTCGCACCAGCCCGAGGAGCCGGAAGTCTTTATCGAATTGCCTACTGACAAATGTTTACAGTTTATGAATAGTTTCACATAAATAGTACTGTTTCCACATAGTAAAGTGCAATGTGATGTCAGAAATGGCTGACAAAATTGGGTAAGAACACGAAACAAATGCAATGCAATATAAGGTATATGTATAGCTTGGAAATTGTCACCGTTGCTCGCTCGCTCCGCTCGCTCGTAAAAATTTAGTCCAACCTCACATCCGATCCGACACGTTCCCAAATTTGAAATTAGTTTCCTCCATATCGAATGACTAACGCAAGAGGGATTCGTTCTAGGTTAGGCTATAGCTTTCGAGCGAGCGCTGCGAGCGAGAGACGCGTAAAGGTGTGTCACAAACCAACGGTTTGGCACATACGGTCATTGAATTATTCGCACAAGCCCGAGGAGCCGGAAGTCTTTATCCTATTGCCTACTGACAAGTGTTTACAGTTTATGAATAGTTTCACATAAATAGTACTATTTCCACATACTACAGTGCAATTTGATGTCCGAAATGGCTGAGAAAATTAAAACACGAAACAAAGGCAAGGCAATATAAGGTATATGTATAGCTTGGAAATTGTGATCGTTGCACGCTCGCTCTGCTCGCTCGTAAAAATCTAGTCCAACCTCACAACCGATCCGACACGTTCGCAAATTCGATATATGTCGCCACCATATCGAATAATGAACGGAAGATGTATGGTTTTAGGTTAGGCTATAGCTTTAGAGCGAGCGCAGCGAGCGAGAGACGCGTAAAGGTGTGTAACAAACCAACGGTTTGGCACATCCGGACATTGAAGTATTCGCACCAGCCCGAGGAGCCGGCTAGTCTTTATCGAATTGCCTACTGACAAATGTTTACAGTTTATGAATAGTTTCACATAAATAGTACTATTTCCACATAGTAAAGTGCAATGTGATGTCAGAAATGGCTGACAAAATTAGGTAATAACTCGAAACAAATGCAATGCAATATAAGGTATATGTATAGCTTGGATATTGTCACAGTTGCTCGCTCGCTCCGCTCGCTCGTAAAAATCTAGTCCAACCTCACAACCGATGCGACACGTTCGCAAATTCGAAATATGTCGCCACCATATCGAATAATGAACGCAAGATGGATTGGTTTTAGGTTAGGCCTTAGTTTTCGAGCGAGCGCAGCGAGCGAGGGACGCGTAAAGGTGTGTCACAAACCAACGGTTTGGCACATATGGACATTGAAATATTCGCACAGGCCGAGGATCCGGAAGTCTTTATCCTATTGCCTATTGACAAATGTTTACAGTTTATGAATAGTTTCATATAAATAGTACTATTTCCACATACTACAGAGCAATGTGATGTCCGAAATGGCTGACAAAATTAGGTAATAACACGAAATATATGCAAGGCAATATAAGGTATATGCATAGCTTGGAAATTGTGATAGTTGCTCGCTCGCTCCGCACGCTCGTAAAAATCTAGTCCAACCTCTCAACCGTTGCGACACGTTCGCAAATTCGAAATATGTCACCACCATATCGAATACTGAACGCAAGATGGATTGGTTTTAGGTTAAGCTGTAGCTTTCGAGCGAGCGCAGCGAGCGAGAGACGTGTAAAGGTGTGTAACAAACCAACGGTTTGGCACATCCGGACATTGAAGTATTCGCACCAGCCCGAGGAGCCGGAAGCCTTTATGGAATTGCCTACTGACAAATGTTTACAGTTTATTAATAGTTTCACATAAATAGTACTGTTTCCACATAGTAAAGTGCAATGTGATGTCAGAAATGGCTGACAAAATTGGGTAAGAACACGAAACAAATGCAATGCAATATAAGGTATATGTATAGCTTGGATATTGTCACCGTTGCTCGCTCGCTCCGCTCGCTCGTAAAAATCTAGTCCAACCTCACAACCGATGCGACTCGTTCGCATATTCGAAATATGTCGCCACCATATCGATTACTGAACGCAAGATGGATTGGTTTAAGGTTACGCTATAGCTTTCGAGCGAGCGCAGCGAGCGAGAGACGCGTAATGGTGTGTCACAAACCAACGGTTTGGCACATACGGGCATTGAGATATTCCCACAAGCCCGAGGAGCCGGAAGTCTTTATCCTATTGCCTACTGACAAATGTTTACAGTTTATGAATAGTTTCACATAAATAGTACTATTTCCACATAGTAAAGTGCAATGTGATGTCAGAAATGGCTGACAAAATTAGGTAATAACACGAAACAAATGCAATGCAATATAAGGTATATGTATAGCTTGGAAATGATGACCGTTATTCGCTCGCTCCGCTCGCTCGTAAAAATCTAGTCCATCCTCTCATCCGATCCGACACGTTCCCAAATTTGACATAAGTCGCCTCTATGTCGAATGACTAAAGCAAGAGGGATTGGTTTTAGGTTAGGTTATAGCTTTCGAGCGAGCACGGCGATCGAGGGACGCGGAAAGTTCTGTCACAATCCAACGGTTTGGCACATGGGGACATTGAAATATTCGCTCCAGCCCGAGGAGCCGGAAGTCTTTATCCTATTGCCTACTGACAAATGTTTACAGTTTACCTATAGTTTCACATAAATAGTACTATTTCCTCATAATATAGTGCAATGTGATGTCCGAAATGGCTGACAAAATTAGGTACTGACACGAAATATGTGCAAGGCAATATAAGGTATATGTATAGTTTGGAAATTGTGACCGTTGCTCGCTCGCTCCGCTCGCTCGTAAAAATCTAGTCCAACCTCACAACCGATACGACACGTTCGCAAATTTGAAATAAGTCGCCACCATATCGAATAATGAACGCAAGATGGATTGGTTTTAGGTTGGGCAATAGTTTTCGAGCGAGCTCAGCGAGCGAGAGACGCGTAAAGGTGAGTCACAAACCAACGGTTTGGCACATACGGACAATGAAATATTCGCACCAGCCCGAGGAGCCGGAAGTCTTTATCGAATTGTCTACTGACAAATGTTTACAGTTTATGAACAGTTTCTCATAAATAGTACTATTTCCACATAGTAAAGTGCAATGTGATGTCAGAAATGGCTGACAAAATTAGGTAATAACACGAAACAAATGCAATGCAATATAAGGTATATGTATAGCTTGGAAATTGTGATCGTTGCTCGCTCGCTCCGCTCGCTCGGAAATATCTAGTCCAACCTCACAACCTATCCGACACGTTCGCAAATTCGATATATGTCGCCACCATATCAAATAATGAACGCAAGATGTATGGTTTTAGGTTAGGCTATAGCATTCGAGCGAGCGTAGCGAGCGAGGGACGCGTAAAGGTGTGTCACAGACCAACGGTTTGGCACATACGGACATTGAAATATTCGCACCAGCCCGAGGAGCCGGAAGTCTTTATCCTATTGCCTACTGACAAATGTTTACAGTTTATGAATAGTTTCTCATAAATAGTACTATTTCCACATAGTAAAGTGCAATGTGATGTCAGAAATGGCTGACAAAATTAGGTAATAACACGAAACAAATGCAATGCAATATAAGGTATATGTATAGCTTGGATAATGTCACCGTTGCTCGCTCGCTCCGCTCGCTCGTAAAAATTTAGTCCAACCTCACATCCGATCCGACACGTTCCGAAATTTGAAATTAGTTTCCTCCATATCGAATGACTAACGCAAGAGGGATTCGTTCTAGGTTAGGCTATAGCTTTCGAGCGAGCGCTGCGAGCGAGAGACGCGTAAAGGTGTGTCACAAACCAACGGTTTGGCACATATGGTCATTGAATTATTCGCACAAGCCCGAGGAGCCGGAAGTCTTTATCCTATTGCCTACTGACAAGTGTTTACAGTTTATGAATAGTTTCACATAAATAGTACTATTTCCACATACTACAGTGCAATTTGATGTCCGAAATGGCTGAGAAAATTAGGTTATAACACGAAACAAAGGCAAGGCAATATAAGGTATATGTATAGCTTGGAAATTGTGATCGTTGCACGCTCGCTCTGCTCGCTCGTAAAAATCTAGTCCAACCTCACAACCGATCCGACACGTTCGCAAATTCGATATATGTCGCCACCATATCGAATAATGAACGCAAGATGGATTGGTTTTAGGTTAAGCTATAGCTTTCGAGCGAGCGCAGCGAGCGAGAGACGTGTAAAGGTGTGTAACAAACCAACGGTTTGGCACATCCGGACATTGAAGTATTCGCACCAGCCCGAGGAGCCGGAAGTCTTTATCGAATTGCCTACTGACAAATGTTTACAGTTTATGAATAGTTTCACATAAATAGTACTGTTTCCACATAGTAAAGTGCAATGTGATGTCAGAAATGGCTGACAAAATTGGGTAAGAACACGAAACAAATGCAATGCAATATAAGGTATATGTATAGCTTGGAAATTGTCACCGTTGCTCGCTCGCTCCGCTCGCTCGTAAAAATTTAGTCCAACCTCACATCCGATCCGACACGTTCCCAAATTTGAAATTAGTTTCCTCCATATCGAATGACTAACGCAAGAGGGATTCGTTCTAGGTTAGGCTATAGCTTTCGAGCGAGCGCTGCGAGCGAGAGACGCGTAAAGGTGTGTCACAAACCAACGGTTTGGCACATACGGTCATTGAATTATTCGCACAAGCCCGAGGAGCCGGAAGTCTTTATCCTATTGCCTACTGACAAGTGTTTACAGTTTATGAATAGTTTCACATAAATAGTACTATTTCCACATAGTAAAGTGCAATGTGATGTCAGAAATGGCTGACAAAATTAGGTAATAACACGAAATATATGCAAGGCAATATAAGGTATATGTATAGCTTGGAAGTTGTGATAGTTGCTCGCTCGCTCCGCTCGCTCGTAAAAATCTAGTCCAACCTCTCAACCGTTGCGACACGTTCGCAAATTCGAAATATGTCACCACCATATCGAATACTGAACGCAAGATGGATTGGTTTTAGGTTAAGCTATAGCTTTCGAGCGAGCGCAGCGAGCGAGAGACGCGTAAAGGTGTGTCACAAACCAACGGTTTGGCACATACGGACATTGAAACATTCGCACCAGCCCGAGGAGCCGGACGTCTTTATCCTATTGCCTACTAACAAATGTTTACAGTTTACCTTTAGTTTCACATAAGTAGTACTATTTCCTCATAGTACAGTGCAATGTGATGTCCGAAATGGCTGAAAATTAGGTACTAACACGAAATATGTGCAATGCAATATAAGGTATATGTATAGCTTGGAAATTGAGACCGTTGCTCGCTCGCTCCTCTCGCTCGTAAAAATCTAGTCCAACCTCACAACCGATCCGACACGTTCGCAAATTCGAAATATGTCGCCGCCATATCGAATAATAAACGCAAGATGGATTGGTTTTAGGTTAGGCTATAGTTTTCGAGCGAGAACGGCGATCGAGGGACGCGGAAAGTTCTGTCACAATCCAACGGTTTGGCACATGGGGACATTGAAATATTCGCTCCAGCCCGAGGAGCCGGAAGTCTTTATCCTATTGCCTACTGACAAATGTTTACAGTTTACCTATAGTTTCACATAAATAGTACTATTTCCTCATAATATAGTGCAATGTGATGTCCGAAATGGGTGACAAAATTAGGTACTGACACGAAATATGTGCAAGGCAATATAAGGTATATGTATAGTTTGGAAATTGTGACCGTTGCTCGCTCGCTCCTCTCGCTCGTAAAAATCTATTCCAACCTCACAACCGATCCGACACGTTCGCAAATTCGAAATATGTCGCCACCATATCGAATAATGAACGCAAGATGGATTGGTTTTATGTTAGGCTATAGTTTTCGAGCGACCGCAGCGAGCGTGAGACGCGTAAAGGTGTGTCACAAACCAACGGTTTGGCACATACGGACATTGAAATATTCGCCCTAGCCCGAGGAGCCGGAAGTCTTTATCCTATTGCCTACTGACAAATGTTTACAGTTTACCAATAGTTTCACATAAGTAGTACTATTTGCACATAGTAAAGTGCAATGTGATGTCAGAAATGGCTGACAAAATTAGGTAATAACACGAAATATATGCAAGGCAATATAAGGTATATGTATAACCTGGAAATTGTGATCGTTGCTCGCTGGCTCCGCTCGCTCGTAAAAATTTAGTCCAACCTCACATCCGATTCAACACGTTCCCAAATTTGAAATAAGTCGCCACCATATCGAATAATGAACTCAAGATGGATTGGTTTTAGGTTAGGCTATAGTTTTCGAGCGAGCACTGCGAGCGAGGGACGCGGAAAGTTGTCTCACAATCCAACGGTTTGGCAGATTGGGACATTGAAATATTCCCACCACTCCGAGGAGCCGGAAGTCTTTATCCTATTGCCTACTGACAAATGTTTACAGTTTACCAATCGTTTCACATAAATAGTACTATTTCCACATACTACAGTGCAAAGTGATGTCCGAAATGGCTGACAAAATTAGGTAATAACACGAAATACATGCAAGGCAATATAAGGTATATGTATAGCTTGGAAATTGTCACCGTTGCTCGCTCGTTCCGCTCGCTCGTAAAAATCTAGTCCAACCTCACAACCGATCCGACACGTTCGCAAATTTGAAATGTGTCGCCACCATGTCGAATAAGGAACGCAAGATGGATTGGTTTCAGGTTAGGATATAGTTTTCGGGCGACCGCAGCGAGCGTGAGACGCGTAAAGGTGTGTCACAAACCAACGGTTTGGCACATACGGACATTGAAATATGCGCACCAGCCCGAGGAGCCGGAAGTTTTTATCCTATTGCCTATTGACAAATGTTTACAGTTTACCTATAGTTTCATATAAATAGTACTATTTCCACATGCTACAGTGCAAAGTGATGTCCGAAATGGCTGACAAAATTAGGTACTAACACGTAATACATGCCAGGAAATATAAGGTATATGTACAGCTTGGAAATTGTGACCATTGCTCGCTCCCTCCGCTCGCTCGTAAAAATCTAGACCAACCTCACAACCGATCCGACACGTTCGCAAATTCGAAATATGTCGCCGCCATATCGAATAATAAACGCAAGATGGATTGGTTTTAGGTTAGGCTATAGTTTTCGAGCGAGAACGGCTAGCGAGGGACGCGGAAAGTTCTGTCACAATCCAACGGTTTGGCACATGGGGACATTGAAATATTCGCACCAGCCCGAGGAGCCGGAAGTCTTTATCCTATTGCCTACTGACAAATGTTTACAGTTTACCAATAGTATCACATAAATAGTACTATTTCCTCATAGTACAAAGCAATGTGATGTCCGAAATGGCTGACAAAATTAGTTAATAACACGAAATACATGCAAGGCAATATAAGGTATATGTATAGCTTGGAAATTGTGATCGTTGCTCGCTCGCTCCGCTCGCTCGTAAAAATTTAGTCCAACCTCACATCCGATCCGACACATTCCCAAATTTGAAATAAGCCGCCTCCATGTCGAATGATTAACGCAAGAGGTATTGGTTTTAGGTTAGGCTATAGCTTTCGAGCGAGCACGGCGAGCGATGTACGAGGAAAGGTGTGTCACAAACCAACGGTTTGGCACATGCAGACATTGAAACATTCGCACCAGCCCGAGGAGCCGGACGTCTTTATCCTATTGCCTACTAACAAATGTTTACAGTTTACCTATAGTTTCACATGAGTAGTACTATTTCCTCATAGTACAGTGCAATGTGATGTCCGAAATGGCTGACAAAATTAGGTACTGACACGAAATATGTGCAAGGCAATATAAGGTATATGTATAGCTTGGAAATTGTGACCGTTGCTCGCTCGATCCTCTCGCTCGTAAAAATCTAGTCCAACCTCACAACCGATCCGACACGTTCGCAAATTCGAAATATGTCGCCACCATATCGAATAATGAACGCAAGATGGATTGGTTTTAGGTTAGGCTATAGTTTTCGAGCGACCGCAGCGAGCGTGAGACGCGTAAAGGTGTGTCACTAACCAACGGTTTGGCACATACGGACATTGAAATATTCGCACTAGCCCGAGAAGCCGGAAGTCTTTATCCTATTGCCTACTGACAAATGTTTACAGTTTACCAATAGTATCACATAAATAGTACTATTTCCTCATAGTACAATGCAATGTGATGTCCGAAATGGCTGACAAAATTAGTTAATAACACGAAATACATGCAAGGCAATATTAGGTATATGTATAGCTTGGAAATTGTGATCGTTGCTCGCTCGCTCCGCTCGCTCGTAAAAATTTAGTCCAACCTCACATCCGATCCGCCACGTTCCCAAATTTGAAATAAGTCTCCTCCATGTCGAATGATTAACGCAAGAGGTATTGGTTTTAGGTTAGGCTATAGCTTTCGAGCGAGCACGGCGAGCGAGGTACGAGGAAAGGTGTGTCACAAACCAACGGTTTGGCACATGCGGACATTGAAACATTCGCAACAGCCCGAGGAGCCGGACGTCTTTATCCTATTGCCTACTAACAAATGTTTACAGTTTACCTATAGTTTCACATAAGTAGTACTATTTCCTCATAGTACAGTCCAATGTGATGTCCGAAATGGCTGACAAAATTAGGTACTGACACGAAATATGTGCAAGGCAATATAAGCTATATGTACAGCTTGGAAATTGTGACCGTTGCTCGCTCGCTCCGCTCGCTCGTAAAAATCTAGTCCAACCTCACAACCGATCCGACACGTTCGCAAATTCGAAATATGTCGCCGCCATATCGAATAATAAACGCAAGATGGATTGGTTTTAGGTTAGGCTATAGATTTCGAGCGAGAACGGCGATCGAGGGACGCGGAAAGTTCTGTCACAATCCAACGGTTTGGCACATGGGGACATTGAAATATTCGCTCCAGCCCGAGGAGCCGGAAGTCTTTATCCTATTGCCTACTGACAAATGTTTACAGTTTACCAATAGTTTCACATAAGTAGTACTATTTGCACATAGTAAAGTGCAATGTGATGTCAGAAATGGCTGACAAAATTAGGTAATAACACGAAATATATGCAAGGCAATATAAGGTATATGTATAACCTGGAAATTGTGATCGTTGCTCGCTCGCTCCGCTCGCTCGTAAAAATTTAATCCAACCTCACATCCGATTCAACACGTTCCCAAATTTGAAATAAGTCGCCACCATATCGAATAATGAACTCAAGATGGATTGGTTTTAGGTTAGGCTATAGTTTTCGAGCGAGCACTGCGAGCGAGGGACGCGGAAAGTTGTGTCACAATCCAACGGTTTGGCAGATTGGGACATTGAAATATTCCCACCACTCCGAGGAGCCGGAAGTCTTTATCCTATTGCCTACTGACAAATGTTTACAGTTTACCAATAGTTTCACATAAGTAGTACTATTTGCACATAGTAAAGTGCAATGTGATGTCAGAAATGGCTGACAAAATTAGGTAATAACACGAAATATATGCAAGGCAATATAAGGTATATGTATAGCTCTGAAATTGTGATCGTTGCTCGCTCGCTCCGCTCGCTCGTAAAAATTTAGTCCAACCTCACATCCGATCCGACACGTTCCCAAATTTGAAATAAGTCGCCTCCATGTCGAATGATTAACGCAACAGGTATTGGTTTTAGGTTAGGCTATAGCTTTCGAGCGAGCACGGCGAGCGAGGGACGAGGAAAGGTGTGTCACAAACCAAACGGTTTGGCACATGCGGACATTGAAACATTCGCACCAGCCCGAGGAGCCGAAAGTTATTATCCTATTGCCTACTGACAAATGCTTACAGTTTACCTATTGTTTCACATAAATAGTACTATTTCCTCATAGTACAGTGCAATGTGATGTCCGAAATGGCTGACAAAATTAGGTACTAACACGAAATATGTGCAAGGCAATATAAGGTATATGTTTAGCTTGGAAATTGTGACCGTTGCTCGCTCGCTCCTCTCGCTCGTAAAAATATAGTCCAACCTCACAACCGATCCGACACGTTCGCAAATTCGAAATATGTCGCCACCATATCGAATAATGAACGCAAGATGGATTGGTTTTAGGTTAGGCTATAGATTTCGATCGAGCGCAGCGAGCGAGGAATGCGTAAATGTGTGTCACAAAGCAACGGTTTGGCACATACGGACATTGAAATATGCGCACCAGCCCGAGGAGCCGGAAGTTTCTATCCTATTGCCTATTGACAAATGTGTACAGTTTACCTATAGTTTCATATAAATAGTACTATTTCCACATACTACAGTGCAAAGTGATGTCCGAAATGGCTGACAAAATTAGGTAATAACACGAAATACATGCAAGGCAATATAAGGTATATGTACAGCTTGGAAATTGTGACCGTTGCTCGCTCGCTCCGCTCGCTCGTAAAAATTTAGTCCAACCTCACATCCGATCCGACACGTTCCCAAATTTGAGATAAGTCGCCACCATATCGAATAATGAACTCAAGATGGATTGGTTTTAGGTTAGGCTATAGTTTTCGAGCAAGCGCAGCGAGCGAGGGACGCGTAAAGGTGTATCACAAACCAACGGTTAGGCACATACGGACATTGGAATATTCGCACCAGCCCGAGGAGCCGGAAGACTTTGTGCTATTGCCTATTCACAAATGTTTACAGTTTATGAATAGTTTCACATAAATAAAACTATTTCTGCATACTACAGTGCAATGTGATGTCTGAAATGGCTGACGAAATTAGGCAATAACACGAAATATATGCAAGGCAATATAAGGTATATGTATAGCTTGGAAATTGTGATCGTTGCTCGCTCGCTCCGCTCGCTCGTAAAAACTTAGTCCAACCTCACATCCGGTCAGACACGTTCGCAAATTGGAAATAAGTCGCCACCATATCTAATAATGACCGCAAGATGGATTGGTTTTAGGTTAGTCTATAGTTTTCGAGCGAGCGCAGCGAGCGACAAATGCGTAAATGTGTGTCACAAACCAACGGTTTGGCACATGCGGACATTGAAACATTCGCACCAGCCCGAGGAGCCGGACGTCTTTATCCTATTGCCTACTAACAAATGTTTACAGTTTACCTATAGTTTCACATAAGTAGTACTATTTCCTCATAGTACAGTGCAATGTGATGTCCGAAATGGCTGACAAAATTAGGTACTAACACGAAATATGTGCAAGCTAATATAAGGTATATGTATAGGTTGTAAATTGTGACCGTTGCTCGCTCGCTCCTCTCGCTCGTAATAATCTAGTCCAACCTCACAACCGACCCGACACGTTCGCAAATTCGAAATATGTCGCCGCCATATCGAATAATAAACGCAAGATGGATTGGTTTTAGGTTAGGCTATAGTTTTCGAGCGAGCGCAGCAAGCGAGAGACGCGTAAATGTGTGTCACAAACCAACGGTTTGGAACATACGGACATTGAAATATGCGCACCAGCCCGAGGATCCGGCAGTCTTTATCGAATTGCCTACTGACAAATGTTTACAGTTTACCAATAGTTTCACATTAATAGTACTATTTCCCTATAGAACAGTGCAATGTGATGTCCGAAATGGCTGACAAAATTAGGTACTAACACGAAATACATGCAAGGCAATATAAGGTATATGTACAGCTTGGAAATTGTGACCGTTGCTCGCTCGCTCCGCTCGCTCGTAAAAATCTAGTCCAACCCCACAACCGATCCGACACGTTCGCAAATTCGAAATATGTCGCCGCCATATCGAATAATAAACGCAAGATGGATTGGTTTTAGGTTAGGCTATAGTTTTCGAGCGACCGCAGCGAGCGTGAGACGCGTAAAGGTGTGTCACAAACCAACGGTTTGGCACATACGGACATTGAAATATTCGCACCAGCCCGAGGAGCCGAAAGTTATTATCCTATTGCCTACTGACAAATGCTTACAGTTTACCTATTGTTTCACATAAATAGTACTATTTCCTCATAGTACAGTGCAATGTGATGTCCGAAATGGCTGACAAAATTAGGTACTAACACGAAATATGTGCAAGGCAATATAAGGTATATGTTTAGCTTGGAAATTGTGACCGTTGCTCGCTCGCTCCTCTCGCTCGTAAAAATATAGTCCAACCTCACAACCGATCCGACACGTTCGCAAATTCGAAATATGTCGCCACCATATCGAATAATGAACGCAAGATGGATTGGTTTTAGGTTAGGCTATAGATTTCGATCGAGCGCAGCGAGCGAGGAATGCGTAAATGTGTGTCACAAAGCAACGGTTTGGCACATACGGACATTGAAATATGCGCACCAGCCCGAGGAGCCGGAAGTTTCTATCCTATTGCCTATTGACAAATGTGTACAGTTTACCTATAGTTTCATATAAATAGTACTATTTCCACATACTACAGTGCAAAGTGATGTCCGAAATGGCTGACAAAATTAGGTAATAACACGAAATACATGCAAGGCAATATAAGGTATATGTACAGCTTGGAAATTGTGACCGTTGCTCGCTCGCTCCGCTCGCTCGTAAAAATTTAGTCCAACCTCACATCCGATCCGACACGTTCCCAAATTTGAGATAAGTCGCCACCATATCGAATAATGAACTCAAGATGGATTGGTTTTAGGTTAGGCTATAGTTTTCGAGCAAGCGCAGCGAGCGAGGGACGCGTAAAGGTGTATCACAAACCAACGGTTAGGCACATACGGACATTGGAATATTCGCACCAGCCCGAGGAGCCGGAAGACTTTGTGCTATTGCCTATTCACAAATGTTTACAGTTTATGAATAGTTTCACATAAATAAAACTATTTCTGCATACTACAGTGCAATGTGATGTCTGAAATGGCTGACGAAATTAGGCAATAACACGAAATATATGCAAGGCAATATAAGGTATATGTATAGCTTGGAAATTGTGATCGTTGCTCGCTCGCTCCGCTCGCTCGTAAAAACTTAGTCCAACCTCACATCCGGTCAGACACGTTCGCAAATTGGAAATAAGTCGCCACCATATCTAATAATGACCGCAAGATGGATTGGTTTTAGGTTAGTCTATAGTTTTCGAGCGAGCGCAGCGAGCGACAAATGCGTAAATGTGTGTCACAAACCAACGGTTTGGCACATGCGGACATTGAAACATTCGCACCAGCCCGAGGAGACGTCTTTATCCTATTGCCTACTAACAAATGTTTACAGTTTACCTATAGTTTCACATAAGTAGTACTATTTCCTCATAGTACAGTGCAATGTGATGTCCGAAATGGCTGACAAAATTAGGTACTAACACGAAATATGTGCAAGCTAATATAAGGTATATGTATAGGTTGTAAATTGTGACCGTTGCTCGCTCGCTCCTCTCGCTCGTAATAATCTAGTCCAACCTCACAACCGACCCGACACGTTCGCAAATTCGAAATATGTCGCCGCCATATCGAATAATAAACGCAAGATGGATTGGTTTTAGGTTAGGCTATAGTTTTCGAGCGAGCGCAGCAAGCGAGAGACGCGTAAATGTGTGTCACAAACCAACGGTTTGGAACATACGGACATTGAAATATGCGCACCAGCCCGAGGATCCGGCAGTCTTTATCGAATTGCCTACTGACAAATGTTTACAGTTTACCAATAGTTTCACATTAATAGTACTATTTCCCTATAGAACAGTGCAATGTGATGTCCGAAATGGCTGACAAAATTAGGTACTAACACGAAATACATGCAAGGCAATATAAGGTATATGTACAGCTTGGAAATTGTGACCGTTGCTCGCTCGCTCCGCTCGCTCGTAAAAATCTAGTCCAAACCCCCACAACCGATCCGACACGTTCGCAAATTCGAAATATGTCGCCGCCATATCGAATAATAAACGCAAGATGGATTGGTTTTAGGTTAGGCTATAGTTTTCGAGCGACCGCAGCGAGCGTGAGACGCGTAAAGGTGTGTCACAAAACCAACGGTTTGGCACATACGGACATTGAAATATTCGCACCAGCCCGAGGAGCCGAAAGTCATTATCCATATTGCCTACTGACAAATATTTACAGTTTACCTATAGTTTCACATAAGTAGTACTATTTCCTCATAGTACAGTGCAATGTGATGTCCGAAATGGCTGAAAATTAGGTACTAACACGAAATATGAGCAAGGCAATGTAAGGTATATGTATAGCTTGGAAATTGTGACCGTTGCTCGCTCGCTCCTCTCGCTCGTAAAAATCTAGTCCAACCTCACAACCGATCCGACACGTGCGCAAATTCGAAATATGTTGCCACCATATCGAATAATGAACGCAAGATGGATTGGTTTTAGGTTAGGCTATAGTTTTCGAGGACCGCAGCGAGCGTGAGACGCGTAAAGGTGTGTCACAAACCAACGGTTTGGCACATACGGACATTGAAATATTCGCACCAGCCCGAGGAGCCGAAAGTTATTATCCTATTGCCTACTGACAAATGCTTACAGTTTACCTATTGTTTCACATAAATAGTACTATTTCCTCATAGTGCAGTGCAATGTGATGTTCGAAATGGCTGACAAAATTAGGTACTAACACGAAATATGTGCAAGGCAATATAAGGTATATGTTTAGCTTGGAAATTGTGACCGTTGCTCGCTCGCTCCTCTCGCTCGTAAAAATATAGTCCAACCTCACAACCGATCCGACACGTTCGCAAATTCGAAATATGTCGCCACCATATCGAATAATGAACGCAAGATGGATTGGTTTTAGGTTAGGCTATAGATTTCGATCGAGCGCAGCGAGCGAGGAATGCGTAAATGTGTGTCACAAAGCAACGGTTTGGCACATACGGACATTGAAATATGCGCACCAGCCCGAGGAGCCGGAAGTTTCTATCCTATTGCCTATTGACAAATGTGTACAGTTTACCTATAGTTTCATATAAATAGTACTATTTGCACATAGTAAAGTGCAATGTGATGTCAGAAATGGCTGACAAAATTAGGTAATAACACGAAATATATGCAAGGCAATATAAGGTATATGTATAGCTCTGAAATTGTGATCGTTGCTCGCTCGCTCCGCTCGCTCGTAAAAATTTAGTCCAACCTCACATCCGATCCGACACGTTCCCAAATTTGAAATAAGTCGCCTCCATGTCGAATGATTAACGCAAGAGGTATTGGTTTTAGGTTAGGCTATAGCTTTCGAGCGAGCACGGCGAGCGAGGGACGAGGAAAGGTGTGTCACAAACCAACGGTTTGGCACATGCGGACATTGAAACATTCGCACCAGCCCGAGGAGCCGGACGTCTTTATCCTATTGCCTACTAACAAATGTTTACAGTTTACCTATAGTTTCACATAAGTAGTACTATTTCCTCATAGTACAGTGCAATGTGATGTCCGAAATGGCTGACAAAATTAGGTACTAACACGAAATATGTGCAAGCTAATATAAGGTATATGTATAGGTTGTAAATTGTGACCGTTGCTCGCTCGCTCCTCTCGCTCGTAATAATCTAGTCCAACCTCACAACCGACCCGACACGTTCGCAAATTCGAAATATGTCGCCGCCATATCGAATAATAAACGCAAGATGGATTGGTTTTAGGTTAGGCTATAGTTTTCGAGCGAGCGCGGCAAGCGAGAGACGCGTAAATGTGTGTCACAAACCAACGGTTTGGAACATACGTACATTGAAATATGCGCACCAGCCCGAGGATCCGGAAGTCTTTATCGAATTGCCTACTGACAAATGTTTACAGTTTACCAATAGTTTCACATTAATAGTACTATTTCCCTATAGAACAGAGCAATGTGATGTCCGAAATGGCTGACAAAATTAGGTACTAACACGAAATACATGCAAGGCAATATAAGGTATATGTACAGCTTGGAAATTGTGACCGTTGCTCGCTCGCTCCGCTCGCTCGTAAAAATCTAGTCCAACCCCACAACCGATCCGACACGTTCGCAAATTCGAAATATGTCGCCGCCATATCGAATAATAAAACGCAAGATGGATTGGTTTTAGGTTAGGCTATAGTTTTCGAGCGACCGCAGCGAGCGTGAGACGCGTAAAGGTGTGTCACAAACCAACGGTTTGGCACATACGGACATTGAAATATTCGCACCAGCCCGAGGAGCCGAAAGTCATTATCCTATTGCCTACTGACAAATATTTACAGTTTACCTATAGTTTCACATAAGTAGTACTATTTCCTCATAGTACAGTGCAATGTGATGTCCGAAATGGCTGAAAATTAGGTACTAACACGAAATATGAGCAAGGCAATGTAAGGTATATGTATAGCTTGGAAATTGTGACCGTTGCTCGCTCGCTCCTCTCGCTCGTAAAAATCTAGTCCAACCTCACAACCGATCCGACACGTGCGCAAATTCGAAATATGTTGCCACCATATCGAATAATGAACGCAAGATGGATTGGTTTTAGGTTAGGCTATAGTTTTCGAGCGACCGCAGCGAGCGTGAGACGCGTAAAGGTGTGTCACAAACCAACGGTTTGGCACATACGGACATTGAAATATTCGCACCAGCCCGAGGAGCCGAAAGTTATTATCCTATTGCCTACTGACAAATGCTTACAGTTTACCTATTGTTTCACATAAATAGTACTATTTCCTCATAGTACAGTGCAATGTGATGTCCGAAATGGCTGACAAAATTAGGTACTAACACGAAATATGTGCAAGGCAATATAAGGTATATGTTTAGCTTGGAAATTGTGACCGTTGCTCGCTCGCTCCTCTCGCTCGTAAAAATATAGTCCAACCTCACAACCGATCCGACACGTTCGCAAATTCGAAATATGTCGCCACCATATCGAATAATGAACGCAAGATGGATTGGTTTTAGGTTAGGCTATAGATTTCGATCGAGCGCAGCGAGCGAGGAATGCGTAAATGTGTGTCACAAAGCAACGGTTTGGCACATACGGACATTGAAATATGCGCACCAGCCCGAGGAGCCGGAAGTTTCTATCCTATTGCCTATTGACAAATGTGTACAGTTTACCTATAGTTTCATATAAATAGTACTATTTCCACATACTACAGTGCAAAGTGATGTCCGAAATGGCTGACAAAATTAGGTAATAACACGAAATACATGCAAGGCAATATAAGGTATATGTACAGCTTGGAAATTGTGACCGTTGCTCGCTCGCTCCGCTCGCTCGTAAAAATTTAGTCCAACCTCACATCCGATCCGACACGTTCCCAAATTTGAGATAAGTCGCCACCATATCGAATAATGAACTCAAGATGGATTGGTTTTAGGTTAGGCTATAGTTTTCGAGCAAGCGCAGCGAGCGAGGGACGCGTAAAGGTGTATCACAAACCAACGGTTAGGCACATACGGACATTGGAATATTCGCACCAGCCCGAGGAGCCGGAAGACTTTGTGCTATTGCCTATTCACAAATGTTTACAGTTTATGAATAGTTTCACATAAATAAAACTATTTCTGCATACTACAGTGCAATGTGATGTCTGAAATGGCTGACGAAATTAGGCAATAACACGAAATATATGCAAGGCAATATAAGGTATATGTATAGCTTGGAAATTGTGATCGTTGCTCGCTCGCTCCGCTCGCTCGTAAAAACTTAGTCCAACCTCACATCCGGTCAGACACGTTCGCAAATTGGAAATAAGTCGCCACCATATCTAATAATGACCGCAAGATGGATTGGTTTTAGGTTAGTCTATAGTTTTCGAGCGAGCGCAGCGAGCGACAAATGCGTAAATGTGTGTCACAAACCAACGGTTTGGCACATGCGGACATTGAAACATTCGCACCAGCCCGAGGAGCCGGACGTCTTTATCCTATTGCCTACTAACAAATGTTTACAGTTTACCTATAGTTTCACATAAGTAGTACTATTTCCACATAGTACAGTGCAATGTGATGTCCGAAATGGCTGACAAAATTAGGTACTAACACGAAATATGTGCAAGCTAATATAAGGTATATGTATAGGTTGTAAATTGTGACCGTTGCTCGCTCGCTCCTCTCGCTCGTAATAATCTAGTCCAACCTCACAACCGACCCGACACGTTCGCAAATTCGAAATATGTCGCCGCCATATCGAATAATAAACGCAAGATGGATTGGTTTTAGGTTAGGCTATAGTTTTCGAGCGAGCGCAGCAAGCGAGAGACGCGTAAATGTGTGTCACAAACCAACGGTTTGGAACATACGGACATTGAAATATGCGCACCAGCCCGAGGATCCGGCAGTCTTTATCGAATTGCCTACTGACAAATGTTTACAGTTTACCAATAGTTTCACATTAATAGTACTATTTCCCTATAGAACAGTGCAATGTGATGTCCGAAATGGCTGACAAAATTAGGTACTAACACGAAATACATGCAAGGCAATATAAGGTATATGTACAGCTTGGAAATTGTGACCGTTGCTCGCTCGCTCCGCTCGCTCGTAAAAATCTAGTCCAACCCCACAACCGATCCGACACGTTCGCAAATTCGAAATATGTCGCCGCCATATCGAATAATAAACGCAAGATGGATTGGTTTTAGGTTAGGCTATAGTTTTCGAGCGACCGCAGCGAGCGTGAGACGCGTAAAGGTGTGTCACAAACCAACGGTTTGGCACATACGGACATTGAAATATTCGCACCAGCCCGAGGAGCCGAAAGTCATTATCCTATTGCCTACTGACAAATATTTACAGTTTACCTATAGTTTCACATAAGTAGTACTATTTCCTCATAGTACAGTGCAATGTGATGTCCGAAATGGCTGAAAATTAGGTACTAACACGAAATATGAGCAAGGCAATGTAAGGTATATGTATAGCTTGGAAATTGTGACCGTTGCTCGCTCGCTCCTCTCGCTCGTAAAAATCTAGTCCAACCTCACAACCGATCCGACACGTGCGCAAATTCGAAATATGTTGCCACCATATCGAATAATGAACGCAAGATGGATTGGTTTTAGGTTAGGCTATAGTTTTCGAGCGACCGCAGCGAGCGTGAGACGCGTAAAGGTGTGTCACAAACCAACGGTTTGGCACATACGGACATTGAAATATTCGCACCAGCCCGAGGAGCCGAAAGTTATTATCCTATTGCCTACTGACAAATGCTTACAGTTTACCTATTGTTTCACATAAATAGTACTATTTCCTCATAGTACAGTGCAATGTGATGTCCGAAATGGCTGACAAAATTAGGTACTAACACGAAATATGTGCAAGGCAATATAAGGTATATGTTTAGCTTGGAAATTGTGACCGTTGCTCGCTCGCTCCTCTCGCTCGTAAAAATATAGTCCAACCTCACAACCGATCCGACACGTTCGCAAATTCGAAATATGTCGCCACCATATCGAATAATGAACGCAAGATGGATTGGTTTTAGGTTAGGCTATAGATTTCGATCGAGCGCAGCGAGCGAGGAATGCGTAAATGTGTGTCACAAAGCAACGGTTTGGCACATACGGACATTGAAATATGCGCACCAGCCCGAGGAGCCGGAAGTTTCTATCCTATTGCCTATTGACAAATGTGTACAGTTTACCTATAGTTTCATATAAATAGTACTATTTCCACATACTACAGTGCAAAGTGATGTCCGAAATGGCTGACAAAATTAGGTAATAACACGAAATACATGCAAGGCAATATAAGGTATATGTACAGCTTGGAAATTGTGACCGTTGCTCGCTCGCTCCGCTCGCTCGTAAAAATTTAGTCCAACCTCACATCCGATCCGACACGTTCCCAAATTTGAGATAAGTCGCCACCATATCGAATAATGAACTCAAGATGGATTGGTTTTAGGTTAGGCTATAGTTTTCGAGCAAGCGCAGCGAGCGAGGGACGCGTAAAGGTGTATCACAAACCAACGGTTAGGCACATACGGACATTGGAATATTCGCACCAGCCCGAGGAGCCGGAAGTCTTTGTGCTATTGCCTATTCACAAATGTTTACAGTTTATGAATAGTTTCACATAAATAAAACTATTTCTGCATACTACAGTGCAATGTGATGTCTGAAATGGCTGACGAAATTAGGCAATAACACGAAATATATGCAAGGCAATATAAGGTATATGTATAGCTTGGAAATTGTGATCGTTGCTCGCTCGCTCCGCTCGCTCGTAAAAATTTAGTCCAACCTCACATCCGATCCGACACGTTCGCAAATTGGAAATAAGTCGCCACCATATCTAATAATGAACGCAAGATGGATTGGTTTTAGGTTAGGCTATAGTTTTCGAGCGAGCGCAGCAAGCGAGAGACGCGTAAATGAGTGTCACAAACCAACGGTTTGGAACATACGGACATTGAAATATGCGCACCAGCCCGAGGAGCCGGAAGTCTTTATCCTATTGCCTACTGACAAATGTTTACAGTTTATCAATAGTTTCACATAAATAGTACTATTTCCACATACTACAGAGCAATGTGATGTCCGAAATGGCTGACGCAATTAGGTAATAACACGAAATATATGCAAGGCAATATGAGGTATATGTATAGCTTGGAAATTGTGATCGTTGCTCGCTCGCTCCGCTCGCTCGTAAAAACTTAGTCCAACCTCACATCCGATCAGACACGTTCGCAAATTGGAAATAAGTCGCCACCATATCTAATAATGACCGCAAGATGGATTGGTTTTAGGTTAGTCTATAGTTTTCGAGCGAGCGCAGCGAGCGACAAATGCGTAAATGTGTGTCACAAACCAACGGTTTGGCACATACGGACATTGAAATGTTCGCACCAGCCCGTGGAGCCGGAAGTCTTTATCCTATTGCCTACTGACAAATGTTTACATTTTACCTATAGTTTCACATAAATAGTACTATTTCCTCATAATATAGTGCAATGTGATGTCCGAAATGGCTGACAAAATTAGGTACTGACACGAAATATGTGCAAGGCAATATAAGGTATATGTATAGCTTGGAAATTGTGACCGTTGCTCGCTCGCTCCGCTCGCTCGTAAAAATCTAGTCCAACCTCACAACCGATCCGACACGTTCGCAAATTCGAAATGTGTCGCCACCATATCGAATAAGGAACGCAAGATGGATTGGGTTTAGGTTAGGCTATAGTTTTCGAGCGAGCACGGCGAGCGAGGGACGCGGAAAGTTGTGTCACAATCCAACGGTTTGGCACATGGGGACATTGAAATATTCGCACCAGCCCGAGGAGCCGGAAGTCTTTATCCTATTGCCTACTGACAAATGTTTACAGTTTACCAATAGTTTCACATAAATAGTACTATTTGCACATAGTAAAGTGCAATGTGATGTCAGAAATGGCTGATAAAATTAGGTAATAACACGAAATATATGCAAGGCAATATAAGGTATATGTATAGCTTGGAAATTGTGATCGTTGCTCGCTCGCTCCGCTCGCTCGTAAAAATTTAGTCCAACCTCACATCCGATCCGACACGTTCCCAAATTTGAGATAAGTCGCCACCATATCGAATAATGAACGCAAGATGGATTGGTTTTAGGTTAGGCTATAGTTTTCGAGCGAGCGCAGCGAGCGAGAAATGCGAAAATGTGTGTCACAAACCAACGGTTTGGCACATACGGACATTGAAATATGCGCACCAGCCCGAGGAGCCGGAAGTCTTTGTGCTATTGCCTACTGACAAATGTTTACAGTTTATGAATAGTTTCACATAAATAGTACTATTTCTGCATACTACAGTGCAATGTGATGTCCGAAATGGCTGACGAAATTAGGTAATAAGACGAAATATATGCAAGGCAATATAAGGTATATATATAGCTTGGAAATTGTGATCGTTGCTCGCTCGCTCCGCTCGCTCGTAAAAATTCAGTCCAACCTCACATCCGATCAGACACGTTCGCAAATTGGAAATAAGTCGCCACCATATCTAATAATGAACGCAAGATGGATTGGTTTTAGGTTTGCCTATAGTTTTCGAGCGAGCGCAGCGAGCGAGGGACGCAGAAAGTTGTGTCACAATCCAACGGTTTGGCACATGGGGACATTGAAATATTCGCACCAGCCCGAGGAGCCGGAAGTCTTTACCCTATTGCCTACTGACAAATGTTTACAGTTTACCAATAGTTTCACATAAATAGTACTATTTCCACATACTAGAGTGCAATGTGATGTCAGAAATGGCTGACAAAATTAGGTAATAACACGAAATATATGCAAGGCAATATAAGGTATATGTATAGCTTGGAAATTATGACCGTTGCTCGCTCGCTCCGCTCGCTGGTCAAAATCTAGTCCAACCTCAAAACTGATCCGGCACGTTCGCAAATTCGAAATATGTCGCCACCATATCGAATAATGAACGCAAGATGGATTGGTTATAGGTTAGGCTATAGCTTTCGAGCGAGCGCAGCGAGCGAGAGACGCGTAATGTTGTGTCACAAACCAACGGTTTGGCACATGCGGACATTGAAACATTCGCACCAGCCCGAAGAGCCGGAAGTCTTTATCCTATTGCCTACTGACAAATGTTTACAGTTTACCTATGGTTTCACATAAGTAGTACTATTTCCTTATAGTACAGTGCAATGTGATGTTCGAAATGGCTGAAAATTAGGTACGAACGCGAAATATGTGCAAGGCAATATAAGGTATATGTATAGCTTGGAAATTGTGACCGTTGCTCGCTCGCTCCGCTCGCTCGTAAAAATCTAGTCCAACCTCACAACGGATCCGTCACGTTCGCAAATTTGAAATATGTCGCCACCATAACGAATAATGAACGCAAGATGGATTGGTTTTAGGTTATGCTATAGTTTTCGAGCGAGCGCAGCGATCGAGAAATGCTAAAATGTGTGTCACAAACTAACGGTTTGGCACATACGGACATTGAAATATGCGCACCAGCCCGAGGAGCCGGAAGTCTTTATCCTGTTGCCTATTGACAAATGTTTACAGTTTACCTATAGTTTCAGATAAATAGTACTATTTCCACATACTACAGTGCAAAGTGATGTCCGAAATGGCTGACAAAATTAGGTAATAACACGAAATATGTGCAAGGCAATATAAGGTATATGTATAGCTTGGAAATTGTGACCGTTGCTCGCTCGCTCCGCTCGCTCGTAAAAATCTAGTCCAACCTCACAACGGATCCGTCACGTTCGCAAATTTGAAATATGTCGCCACCATATCGAATAATGAACGCAAGATGGATTGGTTATAGGTTAGGCTATAGCTTTCGAGCGAGCGCAGCGAGCGAGATACGCGTAATGGTGTGTCACAAACCAACGGTTTGGCACATACGGACATTGAAACATTCGCACCAGCCCGAGGAGCCGGAAGTCTTTATGCTATTGCCTACTGACAAATGTTTACAGTTTATGAATAGTTTCACATATATAGTACTATTTCCGCATACTACAGTGCAATGTGATGTCCGAAATGTCTGACAAAATTAGGTAACAACACGAAATATATGCAAGGCAATATAAGGTATATGTATAGCTTGGAAATTGTGATCGCTGCTCGCTCTCTCCGCTCGCTCGTAAAAATTTAGTCCAACCTCACATCCGATCCGAAACGTTCCCAAATTTGAAATTAGTTTCCTCCATATCGAATGACTAACGCAAGAGGGATTCGTTCTAGGTTAGGCTATAGCTTTCGAGCGAGCGCAGCGAGCGAGGAACGCGTAAAGTTCTATCACAAACCAACGGATAGGCACATACGGACATTGAAATATGCGCACCAGCCCGAGGATCCGGAAGTTTTTATCCTATTGCCTATTGACAAATGTTTACAGTTTACCCATAGTTTCATATAAATAGTACTATTTCCACATACTACAGTGCAAAGTGATGTCCGAAATGGCTGACAAAATTAGGTAATAACACGAAATACATGGAAGGCAATATAAGGTATATGTACAGCTTGGAAATTGTGACCGTTGCTCGCTCGCTCCGCTCGCTCGTAAAAATCTAGTCCAACCTCACAACCGATCCGACACGTTCGCAAATTCGAAATATGACGCCACCATATCGAATAATGAACGCAAGATGGATTGGTTTTAGGTTAGGCTATAGTTTTCGAGCGAGCGCAGCGAGCGAGGGACGCGTAAAGGTGTATCACAAACCAACGGTTTGGAACATACGGACATTGAAATATGCGCACCAGCCCGAGGATCCGGAAGTCTTTATCGAATTGCGTACTGACAAATGTTTACAGTTTACCTATAGTTTCACATAAATAGTACTATTTCCTCATAATAGAGTGCAATGTGATGTCCGAAATGGCTGACAAAATTAGGTACTGAAACGAAATATGTGCAAGGCAATATAAGGTATATGTATAGTTTGGAAATTGTGACCGTTGCTCGCTCGCTCCTCTCGCTCGTAAAAATCTATTCCAACCTCACAACCGATCCGACACGTTCGCAAATTCGAAATATGTCGCCACCATATCGAATAATGAACGCAAGATGGATTGGTTTTAGGTTAGGCTATAGTTTTCGAGCGACCGCAGCGAGCGTGAGACGCGTAAAGGTGTGTCACAAACCAACGTTTGGCACATACGGACATTGAAATAATCGCCCTAGCCCGAGGAGCCGGAAGTCTTTATCCTATTGCCTACTGACAAATGTTTACAGTTTACCAATAGTTTCACATAAGTAGTACTATTTGCACATAATAAAGTGCAATGTGATGTCAGAAATGGCTGACAAAATTAGGTAATAACACGAAATATATGCAAGGCAATATAAGGTATATGTATAACCTGGAAATTGTGATCGTTGCTCGCTCGCTCGTAAAAATTTAGTCCAACCTCACATCCGATTCAACACGTTCCCAAATTTGAAATAAGTCGCCACCATATCGAATAATGAACTCAAGATGGATTGGTTTTAGGTTAGGCTATAGTTTTCGAGCGAGCACTGCGAGCGAGGGACGCGGAAAGTTATGTCACAATCCAACGGTTTGGCAGATTGGGACATTGAAATATTCCCACCACTCCGAGGAGCCGGAAGTCTTTATCCTATTGCCCTACTGACAAATGTTTACAGTTTACCAATAGTTTCACATAAATAGTACTATTTGCACATAGTAAAGTGCAATGTGATGTCAGAAATGGCTGATAAAATTAGGTAATAACACGAAATATATGCAAGGCAATATAAGGTATATGTATAGCTTGGAAAATTGTGATCGTTGCTCGCTCGCTCCGCTCGCTCGTAAAAATTTAGTCCAACCTCACATCCGATCCGACACGTTCCCAAATTTGAGATAAGTCGCCACCATATCGAATAATGAACGCAAGATGGATTGGTTTTAGGTTAGGCTATAGTTTTTCGAGCGAGCGCAGCGAGCGAGAAATGCGAAAATGTGTGTCACAAACCAACGGTTTGGCACATACGGACATTGAAATATGCGCACCAGCCCGAGGAGCCGGAAGTCTTTGTGCTATTGCCTACTGACAAATGTTTACAGTTTATGAATAGTTTCACATAAATAGTACTATTTCTGCATACTACAGTGCAATGTGATGTCCGAAATGGCTGACGAAATTAGGTAATAAGACGAAATATATGCAAGGCAATATAAGGTATATATATAGCTTGGAAATTGTGATCGTTGCTCGCTCGCCTCCGCTCGCTCGTAAAAATTCAGTCCAACCTCACATCCGATCAGACACGTTCGCAAATTGGAAATAAGTCGCCACCATATCTAATAATGAACGCAAGATGGATTGGTTTTAGGTTTGCCTATAGTTTTTTTTTTCGAGCGAGCGCAGCGAGCGAGGGACGCAGAAAGTTGTGTCACAATCCAACGGTTTGGCACATGGGGACATTGAAATATTCGCACCAGCCCGAGGAGCCGGAAGTCTTTACCCTATTGCCTACTGACAAATGTTTACAGTTTACCAATAGTTTCACATAAATAGTACTATTTCCACATACTAGAGTGCAATGTGATGTCAGAAATGGCTGACAAAATTAGGTAATAACACGAAATATATGCAAGGCAATATAAGGTATATGTATAGCTTGGAAATTATGACCGTTGCTCGCTCGCTCCGCTCGCTGGTCAAAAATCTAGTCCAACCTCAAAACTGATCCGGCACGTTCGCAAATTCGAAATATGTCGCCACCATATCGAATAATGAACGCAAGATGGATTGGTTATAGGTTAGGCTATAGCTTTCGAGCGAGCGCAGCGAGCGAGAGACGCGTAATGTTGTGTCACAAACCAACGGTTTGGCACATGCGGACATTGAAACATTCGCACCAGCCCGAAGAGCCGGAAGTCTTTATCCTATTGCCTACTGACAAATGTTTACAGTTTACCTATGGTTTCACATAAGTAGTACTATTTCCTTATAGTACAGTGCAATGTGATGTTCGAAATGGCTGAAAATTAGGTACGAACGCGAAATATGTGCAAGGCAATATAAGGTATATGTATAGCTTGGAAATTGTGACCGTTGCTCGCTCGCTCCGCTCGCTCGTAAAAATCTAGTCCAACCTCACAACGGATCCGTCACGTTCGCAAATTTGAAATATGTCGCCACCATAACGAATAATGAACGCAAGATGGATTGGTTTTAGGTTATGCTATAGTTTTCGAGCGAGCGCAGCGATCGAGAAATGCTAAAATGTGTGTCACAAACTAACGGTTTGGCACATACGGACATTGAAATATGCGCACCAGCCCGAGGAGCCGGAAGTCTTTATCCTGTTGCCTATTGACAAATGTTTACAGTTTACCTATAGTTTCAGATAAATAGCACTATTTCCACATACTACAGTGCAAAGTGATGTCCGAAATGGCTGACAAAATTAGGTAATAACACGAAATATGTGCAAGGCAATATAAGGTATATGTATAGCTTGGAAATTGTGACCGTTGCTCGCTCGCTCCGCTCGCTCGTAAAAATCTAGTCCAACCTCACAACGGATCCGTCACGTTCGCAAATTTGAAATATGTCGCCACCATATCGAATAATGAACGCAAGATGGATTGGTTATAGGTTAGGCTATAGCTTTCGAGCGAGCGCAGCGAGCGAGATACGCGTAATGGTGTGTCACAAACCAACGGTTTGGCACATACGGACATTGAAACATTCGCACCAGCCCGAGGAGCCGGAAGTCTTTATGCTATTGCCTACTGACAAATGTTTACAGTTTATGAATAGTTTCACATATATAGTACTATTTCCGCATACTACAGTGCAATGTGATGTCCGAAATGTCTGACAAAATTAGGTAACAACACGAAATATATGCAAGGCAATATAAGGTATATGTATAGCTTGGAAATTGTGATCGCTGCTCGCTCTCTCCGCTCGCTCGTAAAAATTTAGTCCAACCTCACATCCGATCCGAAACGTTCCCAAATTTGAAATTAGTTTCCTCCATATCGAATGACTAACGCAAGAGGGATTCGTTCTAGGTTAGGCTATAGCTTTCGAGCGAGCGCAGCGAGCGAGGAACGCGTAAAGTTCTATCACAAACCAACGGATAGGCACATACGGACATTGAAATATGCGCACCAGCCCGAGGATCCGGAAGTTTTTATCCTATTGCCTATTGACAAATGTTTACAGTTTACCCATAGTTTCATATAAATAGTACTATTTCCACATACTACAGTGCAAAGTGATGTCCGAAATGGCTGACAAAATTAGGTAATAACACGAAATACATGGAAGGCAATATAAGGTATATGTACAGCTTGGAAATTGTGACCGTTGCTCGCTCGCTCCGCTCGCTCGTAAAAATCTAGTCCAACCTCACAACCGATCCGACATGTTCGCAAATTCGAAATATGACGCCACCATATCGAATAATGAACGCAAGATGGATTGGTTTTAGGTTAGGCTATAGTTTTCGAGCGAGCGCAGCGAGCGAGGGACGCGTAAAGGTGTATCACAAACCAACGGTTTGGAACATACGGACATTGAAATATGCGCACCAGCCCGAGGATCCGGAAGTCTTTATCGAATTGCGTACTGACAAATGTTTACAGTTTACCTATAGTTTCACATAAATAGTACTATTTCCTCATAATAGAGTGCAATGTGATGTCCGAAATGGCTGACAAAATTAGGTACTGAAACGAAATATGTGCAAGGCAATATAAGGTATATGTATAGTTTGGAAATTGTGACCGTTGCTCGCTCGCTCCTCTCGCTCGTAAAAATCTATTCCAACCTCACAACCGATCCGACACGTTCGCAAATTCGAAATATGTCGCCACCATATCGAATAATGAACGCAAGATGGATTGGTTTTAGGTTAGGCTATAGTTTTCGAGCGACCGCAGCGAGCGTGAGACGCGTAAAGGTGTGTCACAAACCAACGGTTTGGCACATACGGACATTGAAATAATCGCCCTAGCCCGAGGAGCCGGAAGTCTTTATCCTATTGCCTACTGACAAATGTTTACAGTTTACCAATAGTTTCACATAAGTAGTACTATTTGCACATAATAAAGTGCAATGTGATGTCAGAAATGGCTGACAAAATTAGGTAATAACACGAAATATATGCAAGGCAATATAAGGTATATGTATAACCTGGAAATTGTGATCGTTGCTCGCTCGCTCGTAAAAATTTAGTCCAACCTCACATCCGATTCAACACGTTCCCAAATTTGAAATAAGTCGCCACCATATCGAATAATGAACTCAAGATGGATTGGTTTTAGGTTAGGCTATAGTTTTCGAGCGAGCACTGCGAGCGAGGGACGCGGAAAGTTATGTCACAATCCAACGGTTTGGCAGATTGGGACATTGAAATATTCCCACCACTCCGAGGAGCCGGAAGTCTTTATCCTATTGCCTACTGACAAATGTTTACAGTTTACCAATAGTTTCACATAAATAGTACTATTTCCACATACTACAGAGCAATGTGATGTCCGAAATGGCTGACAAAATTAGGTAATAACACGAAATATATGCAAGGCAATATAAGGTATATGTATAGCTCTGAAATTGTGTCGTTGCTCGCTCGCTCCGCTCGCTCGTAAAAATTTAGTCCAACCTCACATCCGATCCGACACGTTCCCAAATTTGAAATAAGTCGCCTCCATGTCGAATGATTAACGCAAGAGGTATTGGTTTTAGGTTAGGCTATAGCTTTCGAGCGAGCACGGCGAGCGAGGGACGAGGAAAGGTGTGTCACAAACCAACGGTTTGGCACATGCGGACATTGAAACATTCGCACCAGCCCGAGGAGCCGGACGTCTTTATCCTATTGCCTACTAATAAATGTTTACAGTTTACCTATAGTTTCACATAAGTAGTACTATTTCCTCATAATACAGTGCAATGTGATGTCCGAAATGGCTGACAAAATTAGGTACTAACACGAAATATGTGCAAGCTAATATAAGGTATATGTATAGGTTGGAAGTTGTGACCGTTGCTCGCTCGCTCCTCTCGCTCGTAAAAATCTAGTCCAACCTCACAACCGACCCGACACGTTCGCAAATTCGAAATATTTCGCCACCATATCGAATAAGGAACGCAAGATGGATTGGTTTTAGGTTAGGCTATAGTTTTCGAGCGACCGCAGCGAGCGTGAGACGCGTAAAGGTGTGTCACAAACCAACGGTTTGGCACATACGGACATTGAAATATTCGCCCCAGCCCGAGGAGCCGAAAGTTATTATCCTATTGCCTACTGACAAATGCTTACAGTTTACCTATAGTTTCACATAAGTAGTACTATTTCCTCATAGTACAGTGCAATGTGATGTCCGAAATGGCTGAAAATTAGGTACTAACACGAAATATATGCAAGGCAATATAAGGTATATGTATAGCTTGGAAATTATGACCGTTGCTCGCTCGCTCCGCTCGCTGGTCAAAATCTAGTCCAACCTCAAAACTG
Organism: Bombus affinis; assembly: GCF_024516045.1. Lineage (NCBI taxonomy): Eukaryota > Metazoa > Arthropoda > Insecta > Hymenoptera > Apidae > Bombus > Bombus affinis. Next base: position 46,301 of record NW_026109106.1, read on the forward strand.
ATCCGACACGTTCGCAAATTCGAAATATGTCGCCACCATATCGAATAATGAACGCAAGAGGTATTGGTTTTAGGTTAGGCTATAGCTTTCGAGCGAGCACGGCGAGCGAGGGACGAGGAAAGGTGTGTCACAAACCAACGGTTTGGCACATGCGGACATTGAAATGTTCGCACCAGCCCGAGGAGCCGGAAGTCTTTATCCTATTGCCTACTGACAAATGTTTACATTTTACCTATAGTTTCACATAAATAGTACTATTTCCTCATAATATAGTGCAATGTGATGTCCGAAATGGCTGACAAAATTAGGTACTGACACGAAATATGTGCAAGGCAATATAAGGTATATGTATAGTTTGGAAATTGTGACCGTTGCTCGCTCGCTCCTCTCGCTCGTAAAAATCTAGTCCAACCTCACAACCGATCCGACACGTTCGCAAATTTGAAATGTGTCGCCACCATATCGAATAAGGAACGCAAGATGGATTGGTTTCAGGTTAGGCTATAGTTTTCGAGCGAACGCAGCAAGCGAGAGACGCGTAAATGAGTGTCACAAACCAACGGTTTGGAACATACGGACATTGAAATATGCGCACCAGCCCGAGGATCCGGAAGTCTTTATCGAATTGCCTACTGACAAATGTTTACAGTTTATGAATAGTTTCACATAAATAGTACTATTTCCACATACTACAGTGCAATGTGATGTCCGAAATGGCTGACAAAATTAGGTAATAACACGAAACAAATGCAATGCAATATAAGGTATATGTATAGCTTGGAAATTGTCACCGTTGCTCGCTCGCTCCGCTCGCTCGTAAAAATCTAGTCCAACCTCACAACCGATGCGACACGTTCGCAAATTCGAAATATGTCGCCACCATATCGAATAATGAACGCAAGATGGATTGGTTTTAGGTTAGGATATAGTTTTCGGGCGACCGCAGCGAGCGTGAGACGCGTAAAGGTGTGTCACAAACCAACGGTTTGGCACATACGGACATTGAAATATGCGCACCAGCCCGAGGAGCCGGAAGTTTTTATCCTATTGCCTATTGACAAATGTGTACAGTTTACCTATTGTTTCATATAAATAGTACTATTTCCACATACTACAGTTCAAAGTGATGTCCGAAATGGCTGACAAAATTAGGTAATAACACGAAATACATGCAAGGCAATATAAGGTATATGTACAGCTTGGAAATTGTGACCGTTACTCGCTCGCTCCGCTCGCTCGTAAAAATTTAGTCCAACCTCACATCCGATCCGACACGTTCCCAAATTTGAGATAAGGCGCCACATATCGAATAATGAACTCAAGATGGATTGGTTTTAGGTTAGGCTATAGTTTTCGAGCCAGCGCAGCGAGCGAGGGACGCGTAAAGGTGTATCACAAACCAACGGTTAGGCACATACGGACATTGGAATATTCGCACCAGCCCGAGGAGCCGCAAGACTTTGTGCTATTGCCTATTCACAAATGTTTACAGTTTATGAATAGTTTCACATAAATAAAACTATTTCTGCATACTACAGTGCAATGTGATGTCTGAAATGGCTGACGAAATTAGGCAATAACACGAAATATATGCAAGGCAATATAAGGTATATGTATAGCTTGGAAATTGTGATCGTTGCTCGCTCGCTCCGCTCGCTCGTAAAAATTTAGTCCAACCTCACATCCGATCCGACACGTTCGCAAATTGGAAATAATTCGCCACCATATCTAATAATGAACGCAAGATGGATTGGTTTTAGGATAGGCTATAGTTTTCGAGCGAGCGCAGCAAGCGAGAGACGCGTAAATGTGTGTCACAAACCAACGGTTTGGAACATACGGACATTGAAATATGCGCACCAGCCCGAGGATCCGGAAGTCTTTATCGAATTGCCTACTGACAAATGTTTACAGTTTACCAATAGTTTCACATTAATAGTACTATTTCCCTATAGTACAGTGCAATGTGATGTCCGAAATGGCTGACAAAATTAGGTACTAACACGAAATACATGCAAGGCAATATAAGGTATATGTACAGCTTGGAAATTGTGACCGTTGCTCGCTCGCTCCGCTCGCTCGTAAAAATCTAGTCCAACCCCACAACCGATCCGACACGTTCGCAAATTCGAAATATGTCGCCGCCATATCGAATAATAAACGCAAGATGGATTGGTTTTAGGTTAGGCTATAGTTTTCGAGCGACCGCATCGAGCGTGAGACGCGTAAAGGTGTGTCACAAACCAACGGTTTGGCACATACGGACATTGAAATATTCGCACCAGCTCGAGGAGCCGAAAGTCATTATCCTATTGCCTACTGACAAATATTTACAGTTTACCTATAGTTTCACATAAGTAGTACTATTTCCTCATAGTACAGTGCAATGTGATGTCCGAAATGGCTGAAAATTAGGTACTAACACTAAATATGAGCAAGGCAATGTAAGGTATATGTATAGCTTGGAAATTGTGACCGTTGCTCGCTCGCTCCTGTCGCTCGTAAAAATCTAGTCCAACCTCACAACCGATCCGACACGTGCGCAAATTCGAAATATGTTGCCACCATATCGAATAATGAACGCAAGATGGATTGGTTTTAGGTTAGGCTATAGTTTTCGAGCGACCGCAGCGAGCGTGAGACGCGTAAAGGTGTGTCACAAACCAACGGTTTGGCACATACGGACATTGAAATATTCGCCCCAGCCCGAGGAGCCGAAAGTTATTATCCTATTGCCTACTGACAAATGCTTACAGTTTACCTATTGTTTCACATAAATAGTACTATTTCCTCATAGTACAGTGCAATGTGATGTCCGAAATGGCTGACAAAATTAGGTACTAACACGAAATATGTGCAAGGCAATATAAGGTATATGTTTAGCTTGGAAATTGTGACCGTTGCTCGCTCGCTCCTCTCGCTCGTAAAAATATAGTCCAACCTCACAACCGATCCGACACGTTCGCAAATTCGAAATATGTCGCCACCATATCGAATAATGACCGCAAGATGGATTGGTTTTAGGTTAGTCTATAGTTTTCGAGCGAGCGCAGCGAGCGACAAATGCGTAAATGTGTGTCACAAACCAACGGTTTGGCACATACGGACATTGAAACATTCGCACCAGCCCGAGGAGCCGGACGTCTTTATCCTATTGCCTACTGACAAATGTTTACAGTTTACCTATAGTTTCACATAAATAGTACTATTTCCTCATAGTACAGTGCAATGTGATGTCCGAAATGGCTGACAAAATTAGTTAATAACACGAAATATATGCAAGGCAATATAAGGTATATGTATAGCTCTGAAATTGTGATCGTTGCTCGCTCGCTCCGCTCGCTCGTAAAAATTTAGTCCAACCTCACATCCGATCCGACACGTTCCCAAATTTGAAATAAGTCGCCTCCATGTCGAATGATTAACGCAAGAGGTATTGGTTTTAGGTTAGGCTATAGCTTTCGAGCGAGCGCGGCGAGCGAGGGACGAGGAAAGGTGTGTCACAAACCAACGGTTTGGCACATGCGGACATTGAAACATTCGCACCAGCCCGAGGAGCCGGACGTCTTTATCCTATTGCCTACTAACAAATGTTTACAGTTTACCTATAGTTTCACATAAGTAGTACTATTTCTTCATAGTACAGTGCAATGTGATGTCCGAAATGGCTGACAAAATTAGGTACTAACACGAAATATATGCAAGGCAATATAAGGTATATGTATAGCTCTGAAATTGTGATCGTTGCTCGCTCGCTCCGCTCGCTCGTAAAAATTTAGTCCAACCTCACATCCGATCCGACACGTTCCCAAATTTGAAATAAGTCGCCTCCATGTCGAATGATTAACGCAAGAGGTATTGGTTTTAGGTTAGGCTATAGCTTTCGAGCGAGCGCGGCGAGCGAGGGACGAGGAAAGGTGTGTCACAAACCAACGGTTTGGCACATGCGGACATTGAAACATTCGCACCAGCCCGAGGAGCCGGACGTCTTTATCCTATTGCCTACTAACAAATGTTTACAGTTTACCTATAGTTTCACATAAGTAGTACTATTTCTTCATAGTACAGTGCAATGTGATGTCCGAAATGGCTGACAAAATTAGGTACTAACACGAAATATGTGCAAGGCAATATAAGGTATATGTATAGCTTGGAAAATGTGACCGTTGCTCTGCTCGCTCCTCTCGCTCGTAAAAATCTAGTCCAACCTCACAACCGATCCGACACGTTCGCAAATTCGAAATATGTCGCCACCATATCGAATAATGAACGCAAGATGGATTGGTTTTAGGTTAGGCTATAGTTTTCGTGCGACCGCAGCGAGCGTGAGACGCCTAAAGGTGTGTCACAAACCAACGGTTTGGCACATACGGACATTGAAATATTCGCACTAGCCCGAGAAGCCGGAAGTCTTTATCCTATTGCCTACTGACAAATGTTTACAGTTTACCAATAGTATCACATAAATAGTACTATTTCCTCATAGTACAATGCAATGTGATGTCCGAAATGGCTGACAAAATTAGTTAATAACACGAAATACATGCAAGGCAATATAAGGTATATGTATAGCTTGGAAATTGTGATCGTTGCTCGCTCGCTCCGCTCGCTCGTAAAAATTTAGTCCAACCTCACATCCGATCCGACACGTTCCCAAATTTGAAATAAGTCGCCTCCATGTCGAATGATTAACGCAAGAGGTATTGGTTTTAGGTTAGGCTATAGCTTTCGAGCGAGCACGGCGAGCGATGTACGAGGAAAGTTGTGTCACAAACCAACGGTTTGGCACATGCGGACATTGAAACATTCGCACCAGCCCGAGGAGCCGGACGTCTTTATCCTATTGCCTACTAACAAATGTTTACAGTTTACCTATAGTTTCACATAAGTAGTACTATTTCCTCATAGTACAGTGCAATGTGATGTCCGAAATGGCTGACAAAATTAGGTACTGACACGAAATATGTGCAAGGCAATATAAGCTATATGTATAGCTTGGAAATTGTGACCGTTGCTCGCTCGCTCCTCTCGCTCGTAAAAATCTAGTCCAACCTCACAACCGATCCGACACGTTCGCAAATTCGAAATATGTCGCCACCATATCGAATAATGAACGCAAGATGGATTGGTTTTAGGTTAGGCTATAGTTTTCGAGCGACCGCAGCGAGCGTGAGACGCGTAAAGGTGTGTCACAAACCAACGGTTTGGCACATACGGACATTGAAATATTCGCACTAGCCCAAGAAGCCGGAAGTCTTTATCCTATTGCCTACTGACAAATGTTTACAGTTTACCAATAGTATCACATAAATAGTACTATTTCCTCATAGTACAATGCAATGTGATGTCCGAAATGGCTGACAAAATTAGTTAATAACACGAAATACATGCAAGGCAATATAAGGTATATGTATAGCTTGGAAATTGTGATCGTTGCTCGCTCGCTCCGCTCGCTCGTAAAAATTTAGTCCAACCTCATATCCGATCCGACACATTCCCAAATTTGAAATAAGCCGCCTCCATGTCGAATGATTAACGCAAGAGGTATTGGTTTTAGGTTAGGCTATAGCTTTCGAGCGAGCACGGCGAGCGATGTACGAGGAAAGGTGTGTCACAAACCAACGGTTTGGCACATGCAGACATTGAAACATTCGCACCAGCCCGAGGAGCCGGACGTCTTTATCCTATTGCCTACTAACAAATGTTTACAGTTTACCTATAGTTTCACATGAGTAGTACTATTTCCTCATAGTACAGTGCAATGTGATGTCCGAAATGGCTGACAAAATTAGGTACTGACACGAAATATGTGCAAGGCAATATAAGGTATATGTATAGCTTGGAAATTGTGACCGTTGCTCGCTCGCTCCTCTCGCTCGTAAAAATCTAGTCCAACCTCACAACCGATCCGATACGTTCGCAAATTCGAAATATGTCGCCACCATATCGAATAATGAACGCAAGATGGATTGGTTTTAGGTTAGGATATAGTTTTCGATCGAGCGCAGCGAGCGAGGAATGCGTAAATGTGTGTCACGAAGCAACGGTTTGGCACATACGGACATTGAAATATGCGTACCAGCCCGAGGAGCCGGAAGTTTTTATCCTATTGCCTATTGACAAATGTTTACAGTTTACCTATAGTTTCATATAAATAGTACTATTTCCATATACTACAGTGCAAAGTGATGTCCGAAATGGCTGACAAAATTAGGTAATAACACGAAATACATGCAAGGCAATATAAGGTATATGTACAGCTTGGAAATTGTGACCGTTGCTCGCTCGCTCCGCTCGCTCGTAAAAATTTAGTCCAACCTCACATCCGATCCGACACGTTCCCAAATTTGAGATAAGGCGCCACCATATCGAATAATGAACTCAAGATGGATTGGTTTTAGGTTAGGCTATAGTTTTCGAGCCAGCGCAGCGAGCGAGGGACGCGTAAAGGTGTATCACAAACCAACGGTTAGGCACATACGGACATTGGAATATTCGCACCAGCCCGAGGAGCCGGAAGACTTTGTGCTATTGCCTATTCACAAATGTTTACAGTTTATGAATAGTTTCACATAAATAAAACTATTTCTGCATACTACAGTGCAATGTGATGTCTGAAATGGCTGACGAAATTAGGCAATAACACGAAATATATGCAAGGCAATATAAGGTATATGTATAGCTTGGAAATTGTGATCGTTGCTCGCTCGCTCCGCTCGCTCGTAAAAATTTAGTCCAACCTCACATCCGATCCGACACGTTCGCAAATTGGAAATAAGTCGCCACCATATCTAATAATGAACGAAAGATGGATTGGTTTTAGGTTAGGCTATAGTTTTCGAGCGAGCGCAGCAAGCGAGAGACGCGTAAATGAGTGTCACAAACCAACGGTTTGGAACATACGGACATTGAAATATGCGCACCAGCCCGAGGAGCCGGAAGTCTTTATCCTATTGCCTACTGACAAATGTTTACAGTTTATCAATAGTTTCACATAAATAGTACTATTTCCACATACTACAGAGCAATGTGATGTCCGAAATGGCTGACGCAATTAGGTAATAACACGAAATATATGCAAGGCAATGTAAGGTATATGTATAGCTTGGAAATTGTGATCGTTGCTCGCTCGCTCCGCTCGCTCGTAAAAATCTAGTCCAACCTCACAACCGATGCGACTCGTTCGCATATTCGAAATATGTCGCCACCATATCGATTACTGAACGCAAGATGGATTGGTTTAAGGTTACGCTATAGCTTTCGAGCGAGCGCAGCGAGCGAGAGACGCGTAATGGTGTGTCACAAACCAACGGTTTGGCACATACGGGCATTGAGATATTCCCACAAGCCCGAGGAGCCGGAAGTCTTTATCCTATTGCCTACTGACAAATGTTTACAGTTTATGAATAGTTTCACATAAATAGTACTATTTCCACATAGTAAAGTGCAATGTTTTGTCAGAAATGGCTGACAAAATTAGGTAATAACACGAAACAAATGCAATGCAATATAAGGTATATGTATAGCTTGGAAAATGTGACCGTTGCTCTGCTCGCTCCTCTCGCTCGTAAAAATCTAGTCCAACCTCAAAACTGATCCGACACGTTCGCAAATTCGAAATATGTCGCCACCATATCGAATAATGAACGCAAGAGGTATTGGTTTTAGGTTAGGCTATAGCTTTCGAGCGAGCGCAGCAAGCGAGAGACGCGTAAATGAGTGTCACAAACCAACGGTTTGGAACATACGGACATTGAAATATGCGCACCAGCCCGAGGAGCCGGAAGTCTTTATCCTATTGCCTACTGACAAATGTTTACAGTTTATCAATAGTTTCACATAAATAATACTATTTCCACATACTACAGAGCAATGTGATGTCCGAAATGGCTGACGCAATTAGGTAATAACACGAAATATATGCAAGGCAATATAAGGTATATGTATAGCTTGGAAATTGTGATCGTTGCTCGCTCGCTCCGCTCGCTCGTAAAAACTTAGTCCAACCTCACATCCGATCAGACACGTTCGCAAATTGGAAATAAGTCGCCACCATATCTAATAATGACCGCAAGATGGATTGGTTTTAGGTTAGTCTATAGTTTTCGAGCGAGCGCAGCGAGCGACAAATGCGTAAATGTGTGTCACAAACCAACGGTTTGGCACATACGGACATTGAAATATCCGCACCAGCCCGAGGAGCAGGAAGTCTTTATCCTGTTGCCTATTGACAAATGTATACAGTTTACCTATAGTTTCATATAAATAGTACTATTTCCACATACTACAGTGCAATGTGATGTCAGAAATGGCTGACAAAATTAGGTAATAACACGAAATATATGCAAGGCAATATAAGGTATATGTATAGCTTGGAAATTATGACCGTTGCTCGCTCGCTCCGCTCGCTGGTCAAAATCTAGTCCAACCTCAAAACTGATCCGACACGTTCGCAAATTCGAAATATGTCGCCACCATATCGAATAATGAACGCAAGAGGTATTGGTTTTAGGTTAGGCTATAGCTTTCGAGCGAGCACGGCGAGCGAGGGACGAGGAAAGGTGTGTCACAAACCAACGGTTTGGCACATGCGGACATTGAAATGTTCGCACCAGCCCGAGGAGCCGGAAGTCTTTATCCTATTGCCTACTGACAAATGTTTACATTTTACCTATAGTTTCACATAAATAGTACTATTTCCTCATAATATAGTGCAATGTGATGTCCGAAATGGCTGACAAAATTAGGTACTGACACGAAATATGTGCAAGGCAATATAAGGTATATGTATAGTTTGGAAATTGTGACCGTTGCTCGCTCGCTCCTCTCGCTCGTAAAAATCTAGTCCAACCTCACAACCGATCCGACACGTTCGCAAATTTGAAATGTGTCGCCACCATATCGAATAAGGAACGCAAGATGGATTGGTTTCAGGTTAGGCTATAGTTTTCGAGCGAGCGCAGCAAGCGAGAGACGCGTAAATGAGTGTCACAAACCAACGGTTTGGAACATACGGACATTGAAATATGCGCACCAGCCCGAGGATCCGGAAGTCTTTATCGAATTGCCTACTGACAAATGTTTACAGTTTATGAATAGTTTCACATAAATAGTACTATTTCCACATACTACAGTGCAATGTGATGTCCGAAATGGCTGACAAAATTAGGTAATAACACGAAACAAATGCAATGCAATATAAGGTATATGTATAGCTTGGAAATTGTCACCGTTGCTCGCTCGCTCCGCTGGCTCGTAAAAATCTAGTCCAACCTCACAACCGATGCGACACGTTCGCAAATTCGAAATATGTAGCCACCATATCGAATAATGAACGCAAGATGGATTGGTTTTAGGTTTCGCAATAGTTTTCGAGCGAGCTCAGCGAGCGTGAGACGCGTAAAGGTGTGTCACAAACCAACGGTTTGGCACATACGGACATTGAAATATGCGCACCAGCCCGAGGAGCCGGAAGTTTTTATCCTATTGCCTATTGACAAATGTTTACAGTTTACCTATAGTTTCATATAAATAGTACTATTTCCACATGCTACAGTGCAAAGTGATGTCCGAAATGGCTGACAAAATTAGCTACTAACACGTAATACATGCCAGGAAATATAAGGTATATGTACAGCTTGGAAATTGTGACCATTGCTCGCTCGCTCCGCTCGCTCGTAAAAATCTAGACCAACCTCACAACCGATCCGACACGTTCGCAAATTCGAAATATGTCGCCGCCATATCGAATAATAAACGCAAGATGGATTGGTTTTAGGTTAGGCTATAGTTTTCGAGCGAGAACGGCGAGCGAGGGACGCGGAAAGTTCTGTCACAATCCAACGGTTTGGCACATGGGGACATTGAAATATACGCACCAGCCCGAGGAGCCGGAAGTCTTTATCCTATTGCCTACTGACAAATGTTTACAGTTTACCTATAGTTTCACATAAATAGTACTATTTCCTCATAGTACAGTGCAATGTGATGTCCGAAATGGCTGACAAAATTAGTTAATAACACGAAATATATGCAAGGCAATATAAGGTATATGTATAGCTCTGAAATTGTGACCGTTGCTCGCTCGCTCCGCTCGCTCGTAAAAATTTAGTCCAACCTCACATCCGATCCGACACGTTCCCAAATTTGAAATAAGTCGCCTCCATGTCGAATGATTAACGCAAGAGGTATTGGTTTTAGGTTAGGCTATAGCTTTCGAGCGAGCGCGGCGAGCGAGGGACGAGGAAAGGTGTGTCACAAACCAACGGTTTGGCACATGCGGACATTGAAACATTCGCACCAGCCCGAGGAGCCGGACGTCTTTATCCTATTGCCTACTAACAAATGTTTACAGTTTACCTATAGTTTCACATAAGTAGTACTATTTCCTCATAGTACAGTGCAATGTGATGTCCGAAATGGCTGACAAAATTAGGTACTCACACGAAATATGTGCAAGGCAATATAAGGTATATGTATAGCTTGGAAAATGTGACCGTTGCTCTGCTCGTTCCTATCGCTCGTAAAAATCTAGTCCAACCTCACAACCGATCCGACACGTTCGCAAATTCGAAATATGTCGCCACCATATCGAATAATGAACGCAAGATGGATTGGTTTTAGGTTAGGCTATAGTTTTCGTGCGACCGCAGCGAGCGTGAGACGCCTAAAGGTGTGTCACAAACCAACGGTTTGGCACATACGGTCATTGAAATATTCGCACTAGCCCGAGAAGCCGGAAGTCTTTATCCTATTGCCTACTGACAAATGTTTACAGTTTACCAATAGTATCACATAAATAGTACTATTTCCTCATAGTACAATGCAATGTGATGTCCGAAATGGCTGACAAAATTAGTTAATAACACGAAATACATGCAAGGCAATATAAGGTATATGTATAGCTTGGAAATTGTGATCGTTGCTCGCTCGCTCCGCTCGCTCGTAAAAATTTAGTCCAACCTCACATCCGATCCGACACGTTCCCAAATTTGAAATAAGTCGCCTCCATGTCGAATGATTAACGCAAGAGGTATTGGTTTTAGGTTAGGCTATAGCTTTCGAGCGAGCACGGCGAGCGATGTACGAGGAAAGGTGTGTCACAAACCAACGGTTTGGCACATGCGGACATTGAAACATTCGCACCAGCCCGAGGAGCCGGACGTCATTATCCTATTGCCTACTAACAAATGTTTACAGTTTACCTATAGTTTCACATAAGTAGTACTATTTCCTCATAGTACAGTGCAATGTGATGTCCGAAATGGCTGACAAAATTAGGTACTGACACGAAATATGTGCAAGGCAATATAAGGTATATGTATAGCTTGGAAATTGTGACCGTTGCTCGCTCGCTCCTCTCGCTCGTAAAAATCTAGTCCAACCTCACAACCGATCCGACACGTTCGCAAATTCGAAATATGTCGCCACCATATCGAATAATGAACGCAAGATGGATTGGTTTTAGGTTAGGCTATAGTTTTCGAGCGACCGCAGCGAGCGTGAGACGCGTAAAGGTGTGTCACAAACCAACGGTTTGGCACATACGGACATTGAAATATTCGCACTAGCCCGAGAAGCCGGAAGTCTTTATCCTATTGCCTACTGACAAATGTTTACAGTTTACCAATAGTATCACATAAATAGTACTATTTCCTCATAGTACAATGCAATGTGATGTCCGAAATGGCTGACAAAATTAGTTAATAACACGAAATACATGCAAGGCAATATAAGGTATATGTATAGCTTGGAAATTGTGATCGTTGCTCGCTCGCTCCGCTCGCTCGTAAAAATTTAGTCCAACCTCACATCCGATCCGACACATTCCCAAATTTGAAATAAGCCGCCTCCATGTCGAATGATTAACGCAAGAGGTATTGGTTTTAGGTTAGGCTATAGCTTTCGAGCGAGCACGGCGAGCGATGTACGAGGAAAGGTGTGTCACAAACCAACGGTTTGGCACATGCAGACATTGAAACATTCGCACCAGCCCGAGGAGCCGGACGTCTTTATCCTATTGCCTACTAACAAATGTTTACAGTTTACCTATAGTTTCACATGAGTAGTACTATTTCCTCATAGTACAGTGCAATGTGATGTCCGAAATGGCTGACAAAATTAGGTACTGACACGAAATATGTGCAAGGCAATATAAGGTATATGTATAGCTTGGAAATTGTGACCGTTGCTCGCTCGCTCCTCTCGCTCGTAAAAATCTAGTCCAACCTCACAACCGATCCGATACGTTCGCAAATTCGAAATATGTCGCCACCATATCGAATAATGAACGCAAGATGGATTGGTTTTAGGTTAGGATATAGTTTTCGATCGAGCGCAGCGAGCGAGGAATGCGTAAATGTGTGTCACAAAGCAACGGTTTGGCACATACGGACATTGAAATATGCGTACCAGCCCGAGGAGCCGGAAGTTTTTATCCTATTGCCTATTGACAAATGTTTACAGTTTACCTATAGTTTCATATAAATAGTACTATTTCCACATACTACAGTGCAAAGTGATGTCCGAAATGGCTGACAAAATTAGGTAATAACACGAAATACATGCAAGGCAATATAAGGTATATGTACAGCTTGGAAATTGTGACCGTTGCTCGCTCGCTCCGCTCGCTCGTAAAAATTTAGTCCAACCTCACATCCGATCCGACACGTTCCCAAATTTGAGATAAGGCGCCACCATATCGAATAATGAACTCAAGATGGATTGGTTTTAGGTTAGGCTATAGTTTTCGAGCCAGCGCAGCGAGCGAGGGACGCGTAAAGGTGTATCACAAACCAACGGTTAGGCACATACGGACATTGGAATATTCGCACCAGCCCGAGGAGCCGGAAGACTTTGTGCTATTGCCTATTCACAAATGATTACAGTTTATGAATAGTTTCACATAAATAAAACTATTTCTGCATACTACAGTGCAATGTGATGTCTGAAATGGCTGACGAAATTAGGCAATAACACGAAATATATGCAAGGCAATATAAGGTATATGTATAGCTTGGAAATTGTGATCGTTGCTCGCTCGCTCCGCTCGCTCGTAAAAATTTAGTCCAACCTCACATCCGATCCGACACGTTCGCAAATTGGAAATAAGTCGCCACCATATCTAATAATGAACGCAAGATGGATTGGTTTTAGGTTAGGCTATAGTTTTCGAGCGAGCGCAGCAAGCGAGAGACGCGTAAATGAGTGTCACAAACCAACGGTTTGGAACATACGGACATTGAAATATGCGCACCAGCCCGAGGAGCCGGAAGTCTTTATCCTATTGCCTACTGACAAATGTTTACAGTTTATCAATAGTTTCACATAAATAGTACTATTTCCACATACTACAGAGCAATGTGATGTCCGAAATGGCTGACGCAATTAGGTAATAACACGAAATATATGCAAGGCAATATAAGGTATATGTATAGCTTGGAAATTATGACCGTTGCTCGCTCGCTCCGCTCGCTGGTCAAAATCTAGTCCAACCTCAAAACTGATCCGACACGTTCGCAAATTCGAAATATGTCGCCACCATATCGAATAATGAACGCAAGGGGTATTGGTTTTAGGTTAGGCTATAGCTTTCGAGCGAGCACGGCGAGCGAGGGACGAGGAAAGGTGTGTCACAAACCAACGGTTTGGCACATGCGGACATTGAAATGTTCGCACCAGCCCGAGGAGCCGGAAGTCTTTATCCTATTGCCTACTGACAAATGTTTTCATGTTACCTATAGTTTCACATAAATAGTACTATTTCCTCATAATATAGTGCAATGTGATGTCCGAAATGGCTGACAAAATTAGGTACTGACACGAAATATGTGCAAGGCAATATAAGGTATATGTATAGTTTGGAAATTGTGACCGTTGCTCGCTCGCTCCTCTCGCTCGTAAAAATCTAGTCCAACCTCACAACCGATCCGACACGTTCGCAAATTTGAAATGTGTCGCCACCATATCGAATAAGGAACGCAAGATGGACTGGTTTCAGGTTAGGCTATAGTTTTCGAGCGAGCGCAGCAAGCGAGAGACGCGTAAATGAGTGTCACAAACCAACGGTTTGGAACATACGGACATTGAAATATGCGCACCAGCCCGAGGATCCGGAAGTCTTTATCGAATTGCCTACTGACAAATGTTTACAGTTTATGAATAGTTTCACATAAATAGTACTATTTCCACATACTACAGTGCAATGTGATGTCCGAAATGGCTGACAAAATTAGGTAATAACACGAAACAAATGCAATGCAATATAAGGTATATGTATAGCTTGGAAATTGTCACCGTTGCTCGCTCGCTCCGCTCGCTCGTAAAAATCTAGTCCAACCTCACAACCGATGCGACACGTTCGCAAATTCGAAATATGTCGCCACCATATCGAATAATGAACGCAAGATGGATTGGTTTTAGGTTAGGATATAGTTTTCGGGCGACCGCAGCGAGCGTGAGACGCGTAAAGGTGTGTCACAAACCAACGGTTTGGCACATACGGACATTGAAATATGCGCACCAGCCCGAGGAGCCGGAAGTCTTTATCCTATTGCCTACTGACAAATGTTTACAGTTTACCTATAGTTTCACATAAATAGTACTATTTCCTCATAGTACAGTGCAATGTGATGTCCGAAATGGCTGACAAAATTAGTTAATAACACGAAATATATGCAAGGCAATATAAGGTATATGTATAGCTCTGAAATTGTGACCGTTGCTCGCTCGCTCCGCTCGCTCGTAAAAATTTAGTCCAACCTCACATCCGATCCGACACGTTCCCAAATTTGAAATAAGTCGCCTCCATGTCGAATGATTAACGCAAGAGGTATTGGTTTTAGGTTAGGCTATAGCTTTCGAGCGAGCGCGGCGAGCGAGGGACGAGGAAAGGTGTGTCACAAACCAACGGTTTGGCACATGCGGACATTGAAACATTCGCACCAGCCCGAGGAGCCGGACGTCTTTATCCTATTGCCTACTAACAAATGTTTACAGTTTACCTATAGTTTCACATAAGTAGTACTATTTCCTCATAGTACAGTGCAATGTGATGTCCGAAATGGCTGACAAAATTAGGTACTCACACGAAATATGTGCAAGGCAATATAAGGTATATGTATAGCTTGGAAAATGTGACCGTTGCTCTGCTCGTTCCTATCGCTCGTAAAAATCTAGTCCAACCTCACAACCGATCCGACACGTTCGCAAATTCGAAATATGTCGCCACCATATCGAATAATGAACGCAAGATGGATTGGTTTTAGGTTAGGCTATAGTTTTCGTGCGACCGCAGCGAGCGTGAGACGCCTAAAGGTGTGTCACAAACCAACGGTTTGGCACATACGGTCATTGAAATATTCGCACTAGCCCGAGAAGCCGGAAGTCTTTATCCTATTGCCTACTGACAAATGTTTACAGTTTACCAATAGTATCACATAAATAGTACTATTTCCTCATAGTACAATGCAATGTGATGTCCGAAATGGCTGACAAAATTAGTTAATAACACGAAATACATGCAAGGCAATATAAGGTATATGTATAGCTTGGAAATTGTGATCGTTGCTCGCTCGCTCCGCTCGCTCGTAAAAATTTAGTCCAACCTCACATCCGATCCGACACGTTCCCAAATTTGAAATAAGTCGCCTCCATGTCGAATGATTAACGCAAGAGGTATTGGTTTTAGGTTAGGCTATAGCTTTCGAGCGAGCACGGCGAGCGATGTACGAGGAAAGGTGTGTCACAAACCAACGGTTTGGCACATGCGGACATTGAAACATTCGCACCAGCCCGAGGAGCCGGACGTCATTATCCTATTGCCTACTAACAAATGTTTACAGTTTACCTATAGTTTCACATAAGTAGTACTATTTCCTCATAGTACAGTGCAATGTGATGTCCGAAATGGCTGACAAAATTAGGTACTGACACGAAATATGTGCAAGGCAATATAAGGTATATGTATAGCTTGGAAATTGTGACCGTTGCTCGCTCGCTCCTCTCGCTCGTAAAAATCTAGTCCAACCTCACAACCGATCCGACACGTTCGCAAATTCGAAATATGTCGCCACCATATCGAATAATGAACGCAAGATGGATTGGTTTTAGGTTAGGCTATAGTTTTCGAGCGACCGCAGCGAGCGTGAGACGCGTAAAGGTGTGTCACAAACCAACGGTTTGGCACATACGGACATTGAAATATTCGCACTAGCCCGAGAAGCCGGAAGTCTTTATCCTATTGCCTACTGACAAATGTTTACAGTTTACCAATAGTATCACATAAATAGTACTATTTCCTCATAGTACAATGCAATGTGATGTCCGAAATGGCTGACAAAATTAGTTAATAACACGAAATACATGCAAGGCAATATAAGGTATATGTATAGCTTGGAAATTGTGATCGTTGCTCGCTCGCTCCGCTCGCTCGTAAAAATTTAGTCCAACCTCACATCCGATCCGACACATTCCCAAATTTGAAATAAGCCGCCTCCATGTCGAATGATTAACGCAAGAGGTATTGGTTTTAGGTTAGGCTATAGCTTTCGAGCGAGCACGGCGAGCGATGTACGAGGAAAGGTGTGTCACAAACCAACGGTTTGGCACATGCAGACATTGAAACATTCGCACCAGCCCGAGGAGCCGGACGTCTTTATCCTATTGCCTACTAACAAATGTTTACAGTTTACCTATAGTTTCACATGAGTAGTACTATTTCCTCATAGTACAGTGCAATGTGATGTCCGAAATGGCTGACAAAATTAGGTACTGACACGAAATATGTGCAAGGCAATATAAGGTATATGTATAGCTTGGAAATTGTGACCGTTGCTCGCTCGCTCCTCTCGCTCGTAAAAATCTAGTCCAACCTCACAACCGATCCGATACGTTCGCAAATTCGAAATATGTCGCCACCATATCGAATAATGAACGCAAGATGGATTGGTTTTAGGTTAGGATATAGTTTTCGATCGAGCGCAGCGAGCGAGGAATGCGTAAATGTGTGTCACAAAGCAACGGTTTGGCACATACGGACATTGAAATATGCGTACCAGCCCGAGGAGCCGGAAGTTTTTATCCTATTGCCTATTGACAAATGTTTACAGTTTACCTATAGTTTCATATAAATAGTACTATTTCCACATACTACAGTGCAAAGTGATGTCCGAAATGGCTGACAAAATTAGGTAATAACACGAAATACATGCAAGGCAATATAAGGTATATGTACAGCTTGGAAATTGTGACCGTTGCTCGCTCGCTCCGCTCGCTCGTAAAAATTTAGTCCAACCTCACATCCGATCCGACACGTTCCCAAATTTGAGATAAGGCGCCACCATATCGAATAATGAACTCAAGATGGATTGGTTTTAGGTTAGGCTATAGTTTTCGAGCCAGCGCAGCGAGCGAGGGACGCGTAAAGGTGTATCACAAACCAACGGTTAGGCACATACGGACATTGGAATATTCGCACCAGCCCGAGGAGCCGGAAGACTTTGTGCTATTGCCTATTCACAAATGATTACAGTTTATGAATAGTTTCACATAAATAAAACTATTTCTGCATACTACAGTGCAATGTGATGTCTGAAATGGCTGACGAAATTAGGCAATAACACGAAATATATGCAAGGCAATATAAGGTATATGTATAGCTTGGAAATTGTGATCGTTGCTCGCTCGCTCCGCTCGCTCGTAAAAATTTAGTCCAACCTCACATCCGATCCGACACGTTCGCAAATTGGAAATAAGTCGCCACCATATCTAATAATGAACGCAAGATGGATTGGTTTTAGGTTAGGCTATAGTTTTCGAGCGAGCGCAGCAAGCGAGAGACGCGTAAATGAGTGTCACAAACCAACGGTTTGGAACATACGGACATTGAAATATGCGCACCAGCCCGAGGAGCCGGAAGTCTTTATCCTATTGCCTACTGACAAATGTTTACAGTTTATCAATAGTTTCACATAAATAGTACTATTTCCACATACTACAGAGCAATGTGATGTCCGAAATGGCTGACGCAATTAGGTAATAACACGAAATATATGCAAGGCAATATAAGGTATATGTATAGCTTGGAAATTATGACCGTTGCTCGCTCGCTCCGCTCGCTGGTCAAAATCTAGTCCAACCTCAAAACTGATCCGACACGTTCGCAAATTCGAAATATGTCGCCACCATATCGAATAATGAACGCAAGGGGTATTGGTTTTAGGTTAGGCTATAGCTTTCGAGCGAGCACGGCGAGCGAGGGACGAGGAAAGGTGTGTCACAAACCAACGGTTTGGCACATGCGGACATTGAAATGTTCGCACCAGCCCGAGGAGCCGGAAGTCTTTATCCTATTGCCTACTGACAAATGTTTTCATGTTACCTATAGTTTCACATAAATAGTACTATTTCCTCATAATATAGTGCAATGTGATGTCCGAAATGGCTGACAAAATTAGGTACTGACACGAAATATGTGCAAGGCAATATAAGGTATATGTATAGTTTGGAAATTGTGACCGTTGCTCGCTCGCTCCTCTCGCTCGTAAAAATCTAGTCCAACCTCACAACCGATCCGACACGTTCGCAAATTTGAAATGTGTCGCCACCATATCGAATAAGGAACGCAAGATGGACTGGTTTCAGGTTAGGCTATAGTTTTCGAGCGAGCGCAGCAAGCGAGAGACGCGTAAATGAGTGTCACAAACCAACGGTTTGGAACATACGGACATTGAAATATGCGCACCAGCCCGAGGATCCGGAAGTCTTTATCGAATTGCCTACTGACAAATGTTTACAGTTTATGAATAGTTTCACATAAATAGTACTATTTCCACATACTACAGTGCAATGTGATGTCCGAAATGGCTGACAAAATTAGGTAATAACACGAAACAAATGCAATGCAATATAAGGTATATGTATAGCTTGGAAATTGTCACCGTTGCTCGCTCGCTCCGCTCGCTCGTAAAAATCTAGTCCAACCTCACAACCGATGCGACACGTTCGCAAATTCGAAATATGTCGCCACCATATCGAATAATGAACGCAAGATGGATTGGTTTTAGGTTAGGATATAGTTTTCGGGCGACCGCAGCGAGCGTGAGACGCGTAAAGGTGTGTCACAAACCAACGGTTTGGCACATACGGACATTGAAATATGCGCACCAGCCCGAGGAGCCGGAAGTCTTTATCCTATTGCCTACTGACAAATGTTTACAGTTTACCTATAGTTTCACATAAATAGTACTATTTCCTCATAGTACAGTGCAATGTGATGTCCGAAATGGCTGACAAAATTAGGTAATAACACGAAATATATGCAAGGCAATATAAGGTATATGTATAGCTCTGAAATTGTGATCGTTGCTCGCTCGCTCCGCTCGCTCGTAAAGATTTAGTCCAACCTCACATCCGATCCGACACGTTCCCAAATTTGAAATAAGTCGCCTCCATGTCGAATGATTAACGCAAGAGGTATTGGTTTTAGGTTAGGCTATAGCTTTCGAGCGAGCGCGGCGAGCGAGGGACGAGGAAAGGTGTGTCACAAACCAACGGTTTGGCACATGCGGACATTGAAACATTCGCACCAGCCCGAGGAGCCGGACGTCTTTATCCTATTGCCTACTAACAAATGTTTACAGTTTACCTATAGTTTCACATAAGTAGTACTATTTCCTCATAGTACAGTGCAATGTGATGTCCGAAATGGCTGACAAAATTAGGTACTGACACGAAATATGTGCAAGGCAATATAAGGTATATGTATAGCTTGGAAATTGTGACCGTTGCTCGCTCGCTCCTCTCGCTCGTAAAAATCTAGTCCAACCTCACAACCGATCCGATACGTTCGCAAATTCGAAATATGTCGCCACCATATCGAATAATGAACGCAAGATGGATTGGTTTTAGGTTAGGATATAGTTTTCGATCGAGCGCAGCGAGCGAGGAATGCGTAAATGTGTGTCACAAAGCAACGGTTTGGCACATACGGACATTGAAATATGCGCACCAGCCCGAGGAGCCGGAAGTTTTTATCCTATTGCCTATTGACAAATGTTTACAGTTTACCTATAGTTTCATATAAATAGTACTATTTCCACATAGTACAGTGCAATGTGATGTCCGAAATGGCTGACAAAATTAGGTACTGACACGAAATATGTGCAAGGCAATATAAGGTATATGTATAGCTTGGAAATTGTGACCGTTGCTCGCTCGCTCCTCTCGCTCGTAAAAATCTAGTCCAACCTCACAACCGATCCGACACGTTCGCAAATTCGAAATATGTCGCCGCCATATCGAATAATAAACGCAAGATGGATTGGTTTTAGGTTAGGCTATAGTTTTCGAGCGAGAACGGCGAGCGAGGGACGCGGAAAGTTCTGTCACAATCCAACGGTTTGGCACATGGGGACATTGAAATATACGCACCAGCCCGAGGAGCCGGAAGTCTTTATCCTATTGCCTACTGACAAATGTTTACAGTTTACCTATAGTTTCACATAAATAGTACTATTTCCTCATAGTACAGTGCAATGTGATGTCCGAAATGGCTGACAAAATTAGTTAATAACACGAAATATATGCAAGGCAATATAAGGTATATGTATAGCTTGGAAATTGTGATCGTTGCCCGCTCGCTCCGCTCGCTCGTAAAAATTTAGTTCAACCTCACATCCGATCCGATACGTTACCAAATTTGAAATAAGTCGCCTCCATGTCGAATGATTAGCGCAAGAGGTATTGGTTTTAGGTTTGGCTATAGCTTTCGAGCGAGCACGGCGAGCGAGTGACGAGGAAAGTTGTGTCACAAACCAACGGTTTGGCACATACGGACATTGAAACATTCACAGCAGCCCGAGGAGCCGGACGTCTTTATCCTATTGCCTACTAAAAAATGATTACAGTTTACCTATAGTTTCACATAAGTAGTACTATTTCCTCATAGTACAGTGCAATGTGATGTCCGAAATGGCTGAAAATTAGGTACTAACACGAAATATGTGAAAGGCAATATAGGGTATATGTATAGCTTGGAAATTGTGACCGTTGCTCTGCTCGCTCCTCTCGCTCGTAAAAATCTAGTCCAACCTCACAACCGATCCGACACGTTCGCAAATTCGAAATATGTCGCCACCATATCGAATAATGAACGCAAGATGGTTTGGTTTTAGGTTAGGCTATAGTTTTCGAGCGACCGCAGCGGGCGTGAGACGCGTAAAGGTGTGTCACAAACCAACGGTTTGGCACATACGGACATTGAAATATTCGCACCAGCCCGAGGAGCCGAAAGTCATTACCCTATTGCCTACTGACAAATGCTTACAGTTTACCTATAGTTTCACATGAGTAGTACTATTTCCTCATAGTACAGTGCAATGTGATGTCCGAAATGGCTGAAAATTAGGTACTAACACGAAATATGTGAAAGGCAATATAGGGTATATGTATAGCTTGGAAATTGTGACCGTTGCTCTGCTCGCTCCTCTCGCTCGTAAAAATCTAGTCCAACCTCACAACCGATCCGACACGTTCGCAAATTCGAAATATGTCGCCACCATATCGAATAATGAACGCAAGATGGTTTGGTTTTAGGTTAGGCTATAGCTTTCGAGCGAGCACGGCGAGCGATGTACGAGGAAAGGTGTGTCACAAACCAACGGTTTGGCACATGCAGACATTGAAACATTCGCACCAGCCCGAGGAGCCGGACGTCTTTATCCTATTGCCTACTAACAAATGTTTACAGTTTACCTATAGTTTCACATGAGTAGTACTATTTCCTCATAGTACAGTGCAATGTGATGTCCGAAATAGCTGACAAAATTAGGTACTGACACGAAATATGTGCAAGGCAATATAAGGTATATGTATAGCTTGGAAATTGTGACCGTTGCTCGGTCGCTCCTCTCGCTCGTAAAAATCTAGTCCAACCTCACAACCGATCCGATACGTTCGCAAATTCGAAATATGTCGCCACCATATCGAATAATGAACGCAAGATGGATTGGTTTTAGGTTAGGATATAGTTTTCGATCGAGCGCAGCGAGCGAGGAATGCGTAAATGTGTGTCACAAAGCAACGGTTTGGCACATACGGACATTGAAATATGCGCACCAGCCCGAGGAGCCGGAAGTTTTTATCCTATTGCCTATTGACAAATGTTTACAGTTTACCTATAGTTTCATATAAATAGTACTATTTCCACATACTACAGTGCAAAGTGATGTCCGAAATGGCTGACAAAATTAGGTAATAACACGAAATACATGCAAGGCAATATAAGGTATATGTACAGCTTGGAAATTGTGACCGTTGCTCGCTCGCTCCGCTCGCTCGTAAAAATTTAGTCCAACCTCACATCCGATCCGACACGTTCCCAAATTTGAAATAAGGCGCCACCATATCGAATAATGAACTCAAGATGGATTGGTTTTAGGTTAGGCTATAGTTTTCGAGCCAGCGCAGCGAGCGAGGGACGCGTAAAGGTGAATCACAAACCAACGGTTAGGCACATACGGACATTGGAATATTCGCACCAGCCCGAGGAGCCGGAAGACTTTGTGCTATTGCCTATTCACAAATGTTTACAGTTTATGAATAGTTTCACATAAATAAAACTATTTCTGCATACTACAGTGCAATGTGATGTCTGAAATGGCTGACGAAATTAGGCAATAACACGAAATATATGCAAGGCAATATAAGGTATATGTATAGCTTGGAAATTGTGATCGTTGCTCGCTCGCTCCGCTCGCTCGTAAAAATTTAGTCCAACCTCACATCCGATCCGACACGTTCGCAAATTGGAAATAAGTCGCCACCATATCTAATAATGAACGCAAGATGGATTGGTTTTAGGTTAGGCTATAGTTTTCGAGCGAGCGCAGCAAGCGAGAGACGCGTAAATGAGTGTCACAAACCAACGGTTTGGAACATACGGACATTGAAATATGCGCACCAGCCCGAGGAGCCGGAAGTCTTTATCCTATTGCCTACTGACAAATGTTTACAGTTTATCAATAGTTTCACATAAATAGTACTATTTCCACATACTACAGAGCAATGTGATGTCCGAAATGGCTGACGCAATTAGGTAATAACACGAAATATATGCAAGGCAATATAAGGTATATGTGTAGCTTGGAAATTGTGATCGTTGCTCGCTCGCTCCGCTCGCTCGTAAAAACTTAGTCCAACCTCACATCCGATCAGACACGTTCGCAAATTGGAAATAAGTCGCCACCATATCTAATAATGACCGCAAGATGGATTGGTTTTAGGTTAGTCTATAGTTTTCGAGCGAGCGCAGCGAGCGACAAATGCGTAAATGTGTGTCACAAACCAACGGTTTGGCACATACGGACATTGAAATATGCGCACCAGCCCGAGGAGCAGAAAGTCTTTATCCTGTTGCCTATTGACAAATGTATACAGTTTACCTATAGTTTCATATAAATAGTACTATTTCCACATACTACAGTGCAATGTGATGTCAGAAATGGCTGACAAAATTAGGTAATAACACGAAATATATGCAAGGCAATATAAGGTATATGTATAGCTTGGAAATTATGACCGTTGCTCGCTCGCTCCGCTCGCTGGTCAAAATCTAGTCCAACCTCAAAACTGATCCGACACGTTCGCAAATTGGAAATAAGTCGCCACCATATCTAATAATGAACGCAAGATGGATTGGTTTTAGGTTAGGCTATAGTTTTCGAGCGAGCGCAGCAAGCGAGAGACGCGTAAATGAGTGTCACAAACCAACGGTTTGGAACATACGGACATTGAAATGTTCGCACCAGCCCGAGGAGCCGGAAGTCTTTATCCTATTGCCTACTGACAAATGTTTACATTTTACCTATAGTTTCACATAAATAGTACTATTTCCTCATAATATAGTGCAATGTGATGTCCGAAATGGCTGACAAAATTAGGTACTGACACGAAATATGTGCAAGACAATATAAGGTATATGTATAGTTTGGAAATTGTGACCGTTGCTCGCTCGCTCCTCTCGCTCGTAAAAATCTAGTCCAACCTCACAACCGATCCGACACGTTCGCAAATTTGAAATGTGTCGCCACGATATCGAATAAGGAACGCAAGATGGACTGGTTTCAGGTTAGGCTATAGTTTTCGAGCGAGCGCAGCAAGCGAGAGACGCGTAAATGAGTGTCACAAACCAACGGTTTGGAACATACGGACATTGAAATATGCGCACCAGCCCGAGGATCCGGAAGTCTTTTTCGAATTGCCTACTGA
This sequence comes from Bombus affinis, assembly GCF_024516045.1. Lineage (NCBI taxonomy): Eukaryota > Metazoa > Arthropoda > Insecta > Hymenoptera > Apidae > Bombus > Bombus affinis. Next base: position 70,568 of record NW_026109106.1, read on the forward strand.
CAAATGTTTACAGTTTATGTATAGTTTCACATAAATAGTACTATTTCCACATACTACAGTGCAATGTGATGTCCGAAATGGCTGACAAAATTAGGTAATAACACGAAACAAATGCAATGCAATATAAGGTATATGTATAGCTTGGAAATTGTCACCGTTGCTCGCTCGCTCCGCTCGCTCGTAAAAATCTAGTCCAACCTCACAACCGATGCGACACGTTCGCAAATTCGAAATATGTCGCCATCATATCGAATAATGAACGCAAGATGGATTGGTTTTAGGTAAGGCTATAGCTTTCGAGCGAGCACGGCGAGCGATGTACGAGGAAAGGTGTGTCACAAACCAACGGTTTGGCACATGCAGACATTGAAACATTCGCACCAGCCCGAGGAGCCGGACGTCTTTATCCTATTGCCTACTAACAAATGTTTACAGTTTACCTATAGTTTCACATGAGTAGTACTATTTCCTCATAGTACAATGCAATGTGATGTCCGAAATGGCTGACAAAATTAGTTAATAACACGAAATACATGCAAGGCAATATAAGGTATATGTATAGCTTGGAAATTGTGATCGTTGCTCGCTCGCTCCGCTCGCTCGTAAAAATTTAGTCCAACCTCACATCCGATCCGACACATTCCCAAATTTGAAATAAGCCGCCTCCATGTCGAATGATTAACGCAAGAGGTATTGGTTTTAGGTTAGGCTATAGCTTTCGAGCGAGCACGGCGAGCGATGTACGAGGAAAGGTGTGTCACAAACCAACGGTTTGGCACATGCAGACATTGAAACATTCGCACCAGCCCGAGGAGCCGGACGTCTTTATCCTATTGCCTACTAACAAATGTTTACAGTTTACCTATAGTTTCACATGAGTAGTACTATTTCCTCATAGTACAGTGCAATGTGATGTCCGAAATGGCTGACAAAATTAGGTACTGACACGAAATATGTGCAAGGCAATATAAGGTATATGTATAGCTTGGAAATTGTGACCGTTGCTCGCTCGCTCCTCTCGCTCGTAAAAATCTAGTCCAACCTCACAACCGATCCGATACGTTCGCAAATTCGAAATATGTCGCCACCATATCGAATAATGAACGCAAGATGGATTGGTTTTAGGTTAGGATATAGTTTTCGATCGAGCGCAGCGAGCGAGGAATGCGTAAATGTGTGTCACAAAGCAACGGTTTGGCACATACGGACATTGAAATATGCGCACCAGCCCGAGGAGCCGGACGTCTTTATCCTATTGCCTATTGACAAATGTTTACAGTTTACCTATAGTTTCATATAAATAGTACTATTTCCACATGCTACAGTGCAAAGTGATGTCCGAAATGGCTGACAAAATTACGTACTAACACGAAATACATGCCAGGAAATATAAGGTATATGTACAGCTTGGAAATTGTGACCATTGCTCGCTCGCTCCGCTCGCTCGTAAAAATCTAGACCAACCTCACAACCGATCCGACACGTTCGCAAATTCGAAATATGTCGCCGCCATATCGAATAATAAACGCAAGATGGATTGGTTTTAGGTTAGGCTATAGTTTTCGAGCGAGAACGGCGAGCGAGGGACGCGGAAAGTTCTGTCACAATCCAACGGTTTGGCACATGGGGACATTGAAATATACGCACCAGCCCGAGGAGCCGGAAGTCTTTATCCTATTGCCTACTGACAAATGTTTACAGTTTACCTATAGTTTCACATAAATAGTACTATTTCCTCATAGTACAGTGCAATGTGATGTCCGAAATGGCTGACAAAATTAGTTAATAACACGAAATATATGCAAGGCAATATAAGGTATATGTATAGCTTGGAAATTGTGATCGTTGCTCGCTCGCCCCGCTCGCTCGTAAAAATTTAGTCCAACCTCACATCCGATCCGACACGTTACCAAATTTGAAATAAGTCGCCTCCATGTCGAATGATTAGCGCAAGAGGTATTGGTTTTAGGTTAGGCTATAGCTTTCGAGCGAGCACGGCGAGCGAGTGACGAGGAAAGTTGTGTCACAAACCAACGGTTTGGCACATACGGACATTGAAACATTCGCACCAGCCCGAGGAGCCGGACGTCTTTATCCTATTGCCTACTAAAAAATGATTACAGTTTACCTATAGTTTCACATATGTAGTACTATTTCCTCATAGTACAGTGCAATGTGATATCCGAAATGGCTGAAAATTAGGTACTAACACGAAATATGTGAAAGGCAATATAGGGTATATGTATAGCTTGGAAATTGTGACCGTTGCTCTGCTCGCTCCTCTCGCTCGTAAAAATCTAGTCCAACCTCACAACCGATCCGACACGTTCGCAAATTCGAAATATGTCGCCACCATATCGAATAATGAACGCAAGATGGATTGGTTTTAGGTTAGGCTATAGTTTTCGAGCGACCGCAGCGGGCGTGAGACGCGTAAAGGTGTGTCACAAACCAACGGTTTGGCACATACGGACATTGAAATATTCGCACCAGCCCGAGGAGCCGAAAGTCATTACCCTATTGCCTACTGACAAATGCTTACAGTTTACCTATTGTTTCAAATAAATAGTACTATTTCCTCATAGTACAGTGCAATGTGATGTCCGAAATGGCTGACAAAATTAGGTACTAACACGAAATATGTGCAAGGCAGTATAAGGTATATGTATAGCTTGGAAATTGTGATCGTTGCTCGCTCGCTCCGCTCGCTCGTAAAAATTTAGTCCAACCTCACATCCGATCCGACACGTTCCCAAATTTGAAATAAGTCGCCTCCATGTCGAATGATTAACGCAAGAGGTATTGGTTTTAGGTTAGGCTATAGCTTTCGAGCGAGCACGGCGAGCGAGGGACGAGGAAAGGTGTGTCACAATCCAACGGTTTGGCACATGGGGACATTGAAACATTCGCACCAGCCCGAGGGGCCGGAAGTATTTATCCTATTGCCTACTGACAAATGTTTACAGTTTACCTATAGTTTCACAAAAGTAGTACTATTTCCTCATAGTACAGTGCAATGTTATGTCCGAAATGGCTGAAAATTAGGTACGAACACGAAATATGTGCAAGGCAATATAAGGTATATGTATAGCTTGGAAATTGTGACCGTTGCTCGCTCGCTCCGCACGCTGGTCAAAATCTAGTCCAACCTCAAAACAGATCCGACTCGTGCGCAAATTCGATATATGTCGCCATCATATCGAATAATGAACGCAAGATGGATTGGTTTTAGGTTAGGCTATAGTTTTCGAGCGAGCGCAGCGAGCTAGAGACGCCTAAAGGTGTGTCACAAACCAACGGTTTGGCACATACGGACATTGAAATATTCGCACCAGCTCGAGGAGCCGGAAGTCTTTATCCTATTGCCTACTGACAAATGTTTACAGTTTACCTATAGATTCACATAAGTAGTACTATTTCCTCATAGTACAGTGCAACGTGATGTCCGAAATGGCTGACAAAATTAGGTACTGACACGAAATATGTGCAAGGCAATATAAGGTATATGTATAGCTTGGAAATTGTGACCGTTGCTCTGCTCGCTCCTCTCGCTCGTAAAAATCTAGACCAACCTCACAACCGATCCGACACGTTCGCAAATTCGAAATATGTCGCCGCCATATCGAATAATAAACGCAAGATGGATTGGATTTAGGTTAGGCTATAGTTTTCGAGCGAGAACGGCGAGCGAGGGACGCGGAAAGTTCTGTCACAATCCAACGGTTTGGCACATGGGGACATTGAAATATTCGCACCAGCCCGAGGAGCCGGAAGTCTTTATCCTATTGCCTATTGACAAATGTTTACAGTTTACCTATAGTTTCACATAAATAGTACTATTTCCACATACTACAGTGCAAACTGATGTCCGAAATGGCTGACAAAATTAGGTAATAACACGAAATATATGCAAGGCAATATAAGGTGTATGTATAGCTTGGAAATTGTGATCGCTGCTCGCTCTCTCCGCTCGCTCGTAAAAATTTAGTCCAACCTAACATCCGATCCGGCACGTTCCCAAATTTGAAATTAGTTTCCTCCATATCGAATGACTAACGCAAGAGGGATTCGTTCTAGGTTAGGCTATAGCTTTCTAGCGGGCACGGCGAGCGAGGGACGACTAAATGTGTGTCACAGACCAACGGTTTCGCACATACGGACATTGAAATGTTCTCACCAGCCCGAGGAGCCGGAAGTCTTTATCCTATTGCCTACTGACAAATGTTTACAGTTTACCAATAGTTTCACATAAATAGTACTATGTCCACATACTACAGTGCAATGTGATGTCAGAAATGGCTGACAAAATTAGGTAATAACACGAAATATATGCAAGGCAATATAAGGTATATGTATAGCTTGGAAATTGTGACCGTTGCTTGCTCGCTCCGCTCGCTGGTCAAAATGTAGTCCAACCGCAAAACTGATCCGACACGTTCGCAAATTCGAAATATGTCGCCAGCATGTCGAATAATGAACGCAAGATGGATTGGTTTTAGGTTACGCTATAGTTTTCGAGCGAGCGCAGCGAGCGAGAGACGCCTAAAGATGTGTCACAAACCAACGGTTTGGCATATACGGACATTGAAACATTCGCACCAGCCCGAGGAGCCGGAAGCATTTATCCTATTGCCTACTGACAAATGTTTACAGTTTACCTATAGTTTCACATAAGTAGTACTATTTCCTCATAGTACAGTGCAATGTGATGTTCGAAATGGCAGAAAATTAGGTACGAACGCGAAATATGTGCAAGGCAATATAAGGTATATGTATAGCTTGGAAATTGTGACCGTTGCTCGCTCGCTCCTCTCGCTCGTAAAAATCTAGTCCAACCTCACAACCGATCCGACACGTTCGCAAATTCGATATATGTCGCCACCATATCGAATAATGAACGCAAGATGGATTGGTTTTAGGTTAGGCTATAGTTTTCGAGCGAGCGCAGCGAGCGAGAAATGCTAAAATGTGTGTCACAAACTAACGGTTTGGCACATACGGACATTGAAATATGCGCACCAGCCCGAGGAGCCGGAAGTCTTTATCCTGTTGCCTACTGACAAATGTTTACAGTTTATGAATAGTTTCACATATATAGTAGTATTTCCACATACTACAGTGCAATGTGATGTCAGAAATGGCTGACAAAATTAGGTAATAACACGAAATATATGCAAGGCAATATAAGGTATATGTATAGCTTGGAAATTATGACCGTTGCTCGCTCGCTCCGCTCGCTGGTCAAAATCTAGTCCAACCTCAAAACTGATCCGACACGTTCGCAAATTCGAAATATGTCGCGACCATATCGAATAATGAACGCAAGATGGATTGGTTATAGGTTAGGCTATAGCTTTCGAGCGAGCGCAGCGAGCGAGGGACGCGGAAAGTTGTGTCACAATCCAACGGTTTGGCACATGGGGACATTGAAATATTCGCACCATCCCGAGGAGCCGGATGTCTTTATCCTGTTGCCTACTGACAAATGTTTACAGTTTACCTACAGTTTCACATAAGTAGTACTATTTCCTCATAGTACAGTGCAGTGTGATGTCCGAAATGGCTGACAAAATTAGGTAATAACACGAAATATTTGCAAGGCAATATAAGGTATTTGTGTAGCTTGGAAATTGGGACCGTTGCTCGCTCGCTCCGCTCGCTCGTAAAAATCTAGTCCAACCTCACAACGGATCCGTCACGTTCGCAAATTTGAAATATGTCGCCACCATATCGAATAATGAACCCAAGATGGATTGGTTATAGGTTAGGCTTTAGCTCTCGAGCGAGCGCAGCGAGCGAGAGACGCGTAATGGTGTGTCACAAACCAACGGTTTGGCACATACGGACATTGAAACATTCGCACCAGCCCGAGGAGCCGGAAGTCTTTATCCTATTGCCTACTGACAAATGTTTACAGTTTACCTATAGTTGCACATAAGTAGTACCATTTCCTCGTAGTACAGTGCAATGTGATGTCCGAAATGGCTGACAAAATTAGGTAATAACACGAAATATGTGCAAGGCAATATAAGGTATATGTATAGCTTGGAAATTGTGATCGCTGCTCGCTCTCTCCGCTCGCTCGTAAAAATTTAGACCAACCTAACATCCGATCCGACACGTTCCCAAATTTGAAATTAGTTTCCTCCATATCGAATGACTAACGCAAGAGGGATTCGTTCTAGGTTAGGCTATAGCTTTCTAGCGGGCACGGCGAGCGAGGGACGACTAAATGTGTGTCACAGACCAACGGTTTCGCACATACGGACATTGAAATGTTCGCACCAGCCCGAGGAGCCGGAAGTCTTTATCCTATTGCCTACTGACAAATGTATACAGTTTACCAATAGTTTCACATAAATAGTACTATGTCCACATACTACAGTGCAATGTGATGTCAGAAATGGCTGACAAAATTAGGTAATAACACGAAATATGTGCAAGGCAGTATAAGGTATATGTATAGCTTGGAAATTGTGATCGTTGCTCGCTCGCTCCGCTCGCTCGTAAAAATTTAGTCCAACCTCACATCCGATCCGACACGTTCCCAAATTTGAAATAAGTCGCCTCCATGTCGAATGATTAACGCAAGAGGTATTGGTTTTAGGTTACGCTATAGTTTTCGAGCGAGCGTAGCGAGCGAGAGACGTGTAAAGGTGTGTCACAAACCAACGGTTTGGCACATACGGACATTGAAATATTCGCACCAGCCAGTGGAGCCGGAAGTCTTTATCGAATTGCCTACTGACAAATGTTTACAGTTTTAGAATAGTTTCACATAAGTAGTACTATTTCCTCATAGTACAGTGCAATGTGATGTCCGAAATGGCTGACAAAATTAGGTAATAACACGAAATATATGCAAGGCAATATAAGGTATATGTATAGCTTGGAAATTGTGACCGTTGCTCGCTCGCTCCTCTCGCTCGTAAAAATCTAGTCCAACCTCACAACCGATCCGACACGTTCGCAAATTCGATATATGTCGCCACCATATCGAATACTGAACGCAAGATGGATTGGTTTTAGGTTAAGCGATAGCTTTCGAGCGAGCGTAGCGAGCGAGAGACGTGTAAAGGTGTGTCACAAACCAACGGTTTGGCACATACGGACATTGAAATATTCGCACCAGCCAGTGGAGCCGGAAGTCTTTATCGAATTGCCTACTGACAAATGTTTACAGTTTTAGAATAGTTTCACATAAATAGTACTATTTCCTCATACTACAGTGCAATGTGATGTCCGAAATGGCTGACAAAATTAGGTAATAACACGAAATATATGCAAGGCAATATAAGGTATATGTATAGCTTGGAAATTGTCACCGTTGCTCGCTCGCTCCGCTCGCTCGTAAAAATCTAGTCCAACCTCACAACCGATCCGACACGTTCGCAAATTCGATATATGTCGCCACCATATCGAATAATGAACGCAAGATGTATGGTTTTAGGTTAGGCTATAGCTTTCGAGCGAGCGCAGCGAGCGAGAGACGCGTAAAGGTGTGCCACAAAGCAACGGTTTGGCACATGCAGACAATGAAATATTCGCACAAGCCCGAGTAGCCGGAAGTCTTTATCCTATTGCCTACTGACAAATGTATACAATTGACCTATAGTTTCACATAAATAGTACTATTTCCTCATAGTATAGTGCAATGTGATGACCGAAATGGCTGACAAAATTAGATACTAACACGAAATACATGCAAGGCCATATAAGGTATATGTACAGCTTGGAAATTGTGACCGTTGCTCGCTCGCTCCGCTCGCTCGTAAAAATCTAGTCCAACCTCACAACCGATCCGACACGTTCGCAAATTCGAAATATGTCGCCGCCATATCTAATAACGAACGCAAGAGGGATTGGTTTTTGGTTAAGCTATAGCTTTCCAGCGAGCACGGCGAGCGAGGGACGAGTAAAGGTGTGTCACAAACCAACGGTTTGGCACATAGGGACATTGAAACATTCGCACCAGCCCGAGGATCCGGAAGTCCTTATGCTATTGCCTACTGACAAATGTTTACAGTTTATGAATAGTTTCACATAAATAGTACTATTTCCACATAGTAAAGTGCAATGTGATGTCAGAAATGGCTGACAAAATTAGGTAATAACACGAAATATATGCAAGGCAATATAAGGTATATGTATAGCTTCGAAATTGTCACCGTTGCTCGCTCGCTTCGCTCGCTCGTAAAAATCTAGCCCAACCTCACAACCGATGCGACACGTTCGCAAATTCGAAATATGTCACCACCATATCGATTAGTGAACGCAAGATGTATGGTTTTAGGTTAGGGTATAGCTTTCGAGCGAGCGCAGCGAGCGAGGGACGCGTAAAGGTTTGTCACAAACCAATGGTTTGGCACATACGGACATTGAATTATTCGCACCAGCCCGAGGAGCCGGTAGTCTTTATCCTATGGCCTACTGACAAATGTTTACAGTTTATGAATAGTTTCACATAAATAGTACTATTTCCACATACTACAGTGCAATGTGATGTCCGAAATGGCTGACAAAATTAGGTAATAACACGAAACAAATGCAATGCAATATAAGGTATATGTATAGCTTGGAAATTGTCACCGTTGCTCGCTCGCTCCGCTCGCTCGTAAAAATCTAGTCCAACCTCACAACCGATGCGACACGTTCGCAAATTCGAAATATGTCGCCACCATATCGAATACTGAACGCAAGATGTATGGTTTTAGGTTAGGCTGTAGCTTTCGAGCTTGCGCAGCGAGCGAGAGACGCGTAAAGGTGTGCCACAAACCAATGGTTTGGCACATAGGGACATAGAAATATTCCCACCAGCCCGTGGAGCTGGAAGCCTTTATCCTATTGCCTACTGACAAATGTTTACAGTTTATGAATAGTTTCACATAAATAGTACTATTTCCACATACTACAGTGCAATGTGATGTCCGAAATGGCTGACAAAATTAGGTAATAACAGGAAACAAATGCAATGCAATATAAGGTATATGTATAGCTTGGAAATTTTCACCGTTGCTCGCTCGCTCCGCTCGCTCGTAAAAATCTAGTCCAACCTCACAACCGATGCGACACGTTCACAAATTCGAAATATGTCGCCACCATATCGATTACTGAACGCAAGATGTATGGTTTTAGGTTAGGCTATAGCTTTCGAGCGAGCGCAGCGAGCGAGAGACGCGTAAAGGTGTGTCACAAACCAACGGTTTTGCACATACGGACATTGAAATATTCGCACCAGCCCGAGGAGCCGGAAGTCTTTATCCTATGGCCTACTGACAAATGTTTACAGTTTATGAATAGTTTCACATAAATAGTACTATTTCCACATACGACAGTGCAATGTGATGTCCGAAATGGCTGACAAAATTAGGTAATAACAGGAAACAAATGCAATGCAATATAAGGTATATGTATAGCTTGGAAATTGTCATCGTTGCTCGCTCGCTCCGCTCGTTCGTAAAGATCTAGTCCAACCTCACAACCGATGCGACACGTTCGCAAATTCGAAATATGTCGCCACCATATCGATTACTGAACGCAAGATGAATGGTTTTAGGTTAGGCTATAGCTTTCGAGCGAGCGCAGCGAGCGAGAGACGCGTAAAGGTGTGCCACAAACCAACGGTTTGGCACATGCGGACATTGAAATATTCGCACCAGCCCGAGGAGCCGGAAGTCTTTATCCAATTGCCTACTGACAAATGTTTACAGTTTATGAATAGTTTCACATAAATAGTACTATTCCCACATACTACAGTGCAATGTGATGTCCGAAATGGCTGACAAAATTAGGTAATAGCACGAAACAAATGCAATGCAATATAAGGTATATGTATAGCTTGGAAATTGTCACCGTTGCTCGCTCGCTCCGCTCGCTCGTAAAAATCTAGTCCAACCTCACAACCGATGCGACACGTTCGCAAATTCGAAATATGTCACCACCATATCGAATACTGAACGCAAGATGTATTGGTTTTAGGTTAAGCTATAGCAGTCGAGCGAGCGTAGCGAGCGAGAGACGTGTAAAGGTGTGTCACAAACCAACGGTTTGGCACATACGGACATTGAAATATTCGCACCAGCCCGAGGAGCCGGAAGTCTTTATCCAATTGCCTACTGACAAATGTTTACAGTTTTAGAATAGTTTCACATAAATAGTACTATTTCCACATAGTAAAGTGCAATGTGATGTCAGAAATGGCTGACAAAATTAGATAATACCACGAAATATATGCAAGGCAATATAAGGTATATGTATAGCTTGGAAATTGTAAGCGTTGCTCGCTCGCTCCGCTCGCTCGTAAAAATCTAGTCCAACCTCACAACCGATGCGACACGTTCGCAAATTCGAAATATGTCGCCACCATATCGATTACTGAACGCAAGATGTATGGTTTTAGGTTAGGCTATAGCTTTCGAGCGGGCGCAGCGAGCGAGAGACGCGTAAAGGTGTGTCACAAACCAATGGTTTGGCACATACGGACATTGAAATATTCGCACCAGCCCGAGGAGCCGGAAGTCTTTATCGAATTGCCTACTGACAAATGTTTACAGTTTTAGAATAGTTTCACATAAATAGTACTATTTCCTCATACTACAGTGCAATGTGATGTCCGAAATGGTTGACAAAATTAGGTAATAACACGAAATATATGCAAGGCAATATAAGGTATATGTATAGCTTGGAAATTGTCACCGTTGCTCGCTCGCTCCGCTCGCTCGTAAAAATCTAGCCCAACCTCACAACCGATGCGACACGTTCGCAAATTCGAAATATGTCGCCACCATATCGATTACTGAACGCAAGATGTATGGTTTTAGGTTAGGCTATAGCTTTCGAGCGAGCGCAGCGAGCGAGAGACGCGTAAAGGTGTGTCACAAACCAACGGTTTGGCACATACGGACATTGAAATATTCGCACCAGCCCGAGGAGCCGGAAGTCTTTACCCTATGGCCTACTGACAAATGTTTACAGTTTATGAATAGTTTCACATAAATAGTACTATTTCCACATACTACAGTGCAATGTGATGTCCGAAATGGCTGACAAAGTTAGGTAATAACACGAAACAAATGCAATGCAATATAAGGTATATGTATAGCTTGGAAATTGTCACCGTTGCTCGCTCGCTCCGCTCGCTCGTAAAAATCTAGTCCAACCTCACAACCGATGCGACACGTTCGCAAATTCGAAATATGTCGCCACCATATCGAATACTGAACGAAAGATGTATGGTTTTAGGTTAGGCTATAGCTTTCGAGCTTGCGCAGCGAGCGAGAGACGCGTAAAGGTGTGCCACAAACCAATGGTTTGGCACATAGGGACATTGAAATATTCCCACCAGCCCGAGGAGCCGGAAGCCTTTATCCTATTGCCTACTGATAAATGTTTACAGTTTATGAATAGTTTCACATAAATAGTACTATTTCCACATACTACAGTGCAATGTGATGTCCGAAATGGCTGACAAAATTAGGTAATAACAGGAAACAAATGCAATGCAATATAAGGTATATGTATAGCTTGGAAATTGTCACCGTTGCTCGCTCGCTCCGCTCGCTCGTAAAAATCTAGTCCAACCTCACAACCGATGCGACACGTTCGCAAATTCGAAATATGTCGCCACCATATCGATTACTGAACGCAAGATGTATGGTTTTAGGTTAGGCTATAGCTTTCGAGCGAGCGCAGCGAGCGAGAGACGCGTAAAGGTGTGTCACAAACCAACGGTTTGGCACATACGGACATTGAAATATTCGCACCAGCCCGAGGAGCCGGAAGTTTTTACCCTATGGCCTACTGACAAATGTTTACAGTTTATGAATAGTTTCACATAAATGGTACTATTTCCACATACGACAGTGCAATGTGATGTCCGAAATGGCTGACAAAATTAGGTAATAACAGGAAACAAATGCAATGCAATAATAGGTATATGTATAGCTTGGAAATTGTCACCGTTGCTCGCTTGCTCCGCTCGCTCGTAAAAATCTAGTCCAACCTCACAACCGATGCGACACGTTCGCAAATTCGAAATATGTCGCCACCATATCGATTACTGAACGCAAGATGTATGGTTTTAGGTTAGGCTATAGCTTTCGAGCGAGCGCAGCGAGCGAGAGACGCGTAAAGGTGTGCCACAAACCAACGGTTTGGCACATACGGACATTGAAATATTCACACCAGCCCGAGGAGCCGGAAGTCTTTATCGAATTGCCTACTGACAAATGTTTACAGTTTATGAATAGTTTCACATAAATAGTACTATTTCCACATACTACAGTGCAATGTGATGTCCGAAATGGCTGTCAAAATTAGGTAATAGCACGAAACAAATGCAATGCAATATAAGGTATATGTATAGCTTGGAAACTGTGATCGTTCCTCGCTCGCTCCGCTCGCACGTAAAAATCTAGTTCAACCTCACAACCGATCCGACACGTTCGCAAATTCGATATATGTCGCCACCATATCGAATACTGAACGCAAGATGTATTGGTTTTAGGTTAAGCTATAGCATTCGAGCGAGCGTAGCGAGCGAGAGACGTGTAAAGGTGTGTCACAAACCAACGGTTTGGCACATACGGACATTGAAATATTCGCACCAGCCCGAGGAGCCGGAAGTCTTTATCCAATTGCCTACTGACAAATGTTTACAGTTTTAGAATAGTTTCACATAAATAGTACTATTTCCACATAGTAAAGTGCAATGTGATGTCAGAAATGGCTGACAAAATTAGATAATACCACGAAATATATGCAAGGCAATATAAGGTATATGTATAGCTTGGAAATTGTAAGCGTTGCTCGCTCGCTCCGCTCGCTCGTAAAAATCTAGTCCAACCTCACAACCGATGCGACACGTTCGCAAATTCGAAATATGTCGCCACCATATCGATTACTGAACGCAAGATGTATGGTTTTAGGTTAGACTATAGCTTTCGAGCGGGCGCAGCGAGCGAGAGACGCGTAAAGGTGTGTCACAAACCAATGGTTTGGCACATACGGACATTGAAATATTCGCACCAGCCCGAGGAGCCGGAAGTCTTTATCGAATTGCCTACTGACAAATGTTTACAGTTTTAGAATAGTTTCACATAAATAGTACTATTTCCTCATACTACAGTGCAATGTGATGTCCGAAATGGTTGACAAAATTAGGTAATAACACGAAATATATGCAAGGCAATATAAGGTATATGTATAGCTTGGAAATTGTCACCGTTGCTCGCTCGCTCCGCTCGCTCGTAAAAATCTAGCCCAACCTCACAACCGATGCGACACGTTCGCAAATTCGAAATATGTCGCCACCATATCGATTACTGAACGCAAGATGTATGATTTTAGGTTGGGCTATAGCTTTCGAGCGAGCGCAGCGAGCGAGAGACGCGTAAAGGTGTGTCACAAACCAACGGTTTGGCACATACGGACATTGAAATATTCGCACCAGCCCGAGGAGCCGGAAGTCTTTACCCTATGGCCTACTGACAAATGTTTACAGTTTATGAATAGTTTCACATAAATAGTACTATTTCCACATACTACAGTGCAATGTGATGTCCGAAATGGCTGACAAAGTTAGGTAATAACACGAAACAAATGCAATGCAATATAAGGTATATGTATAGCTTGGAAATTGTCACCGTTGCTCGCTCGCTCCGCTCGCTCGTAAAAATCTAGTCCAACCTCACAACCGATGCGACACGTTCGCAAATTCGAAATATGTCGCCACCATATCGAATACTGAACGAAAGATGTATGGTTTTAGGTTAGGCTATAGCTTTCGAGCTTGCGCAGCGAGCGAGAGACGCGTAAAGGTGTGCCACAAACCAATGGTTTGGCACATAGGGACATTGAAATATTCCCACCAGCCCGAGGAGCCGGAAGCCTTTATCCTATTGCCTACTGATAAATGTTTACAGTTTATGAATAGTTTCACATAAATAGTACTATTTCCACATACTACAGTGCAATGTGATGTCCGAAATGGCTGACAAAATTAGGTAATAACAGGAAACAAATGCAATGCAATATAAGGTATATGTATAGCTTGGAAATTGTCACCGTTGCTCGCTCGCTCCGCTCGCTCGTAAAAATCTAGTCCAACCTCACAACCGATGCGACACGTTCGCAAATTCGAAATATGTCGCCACCATATCGATTACTGAACGCAAGATGTATGGTTTTAGGTTAGGCTATAGCTTTCGAGCGAGCGCAGCGAGCGAGAGACGCGTAAAGGTGTGTCACAAACCAACGGTTTGGCACATACGGACATTGAAATATTCGCACCAGCCCGAGGAGCCGGAAGTTTTTACCCTATGGCCTACTGACAAATGTTTACAGTTTATGAATAGTTTCACATAAATGGTACTATTTCCACATACGACAGTGCAATGTGATGTCCGAAATGGCTGACAAAATTAGGTAATAACAGGAAACAAATGCAATGCAATAATAGGTATATGTATAGCTTGGAAATTGTCACCGTTGCTCGCTTGCTCCGCTCGCTCGTAAAAATCTAGTCCAACCTCACAACCGATGCGACACGTTCGCAAATTCGAAATATGTCGCCACCATATCGATTACTGAACGCAAGATGTATGGTTTTAGGTTAGGCTATAGCTTTCGAGCGAGCGCAGCGAGCGAGAGACGCGTAAAGGTGTGCCACAAACCAACGGTTTGGCACATACGGACATTGAAATATTCGCACCAGCCCGAGGAGCCGGAAGTCTTTATCGAATTGCCTACTGACAAATGTTTACAGTTTATGAATAGTTTCACATAAATAGTACTATTTCCACATACTACAGTGCAATGTGATGTCCGAAATGGCTGTCAAAATTAGGTAATAGCACGAAACAAATGCAATGCAATATAAGGTATATGTATAGCTTGGAAACTGTGATCGTTCCTCGCTCGCTCCGCTCGCACGTAAAAATCTAGTTCAACCTCACAACCGATCCGACACGTTCGCAAATTCGATATATGTCGCCACCATATCGAATACTGTACGCAAGATGGATTGGTTTTCGGTTAAGCGATAGCTTTCGAGCGAGCGTAGCGAGCGAGAGACGTGTAAAGGTGTGTCACAAACCAACGGTTTGGCACATACGGACATTGAAATATTCGCACCAGCCCGTGGAGCCGGAAGTCTTTATCGAATTGCCTACTGACAAATGTTTACAGTTTTAGAATAGTTTCACATAAATAGTACTATTTCCTCATACTACAGTGCAATGTGATGTCCGAAATGGCTGACAAAATTAGGTAATAACACGAAATATATGCAAGGCAATATAAGGTATATGTATAGCTTGGAAATTGTCACCGTTGCTCGCTCGCTCCGCTCGCTCGTAAAAATCTAGTCCAACCTCACAACCGATGCGACACGTTCGCAAATTCGAAATATGTCGCCACCATATCGATTACTGAACGCAAGATGTATGGTTTTAGGTTAGGCTATAGCTTTCGAGCGAGCGCAGCGAGCGAGAGACGCGTAAAGGTGTGTCACAAACCAACGGTTTGGCACATACGGACATTGAAATATTCGCACCAGCCCGAGGAGCCGGAAGTCTTTATCCTATGGCCTACTGACAAATGTTTACAGTTTATGAATAGTTTCACATAAATGGTACTATTTCCACATACTACAGTGCAATGTGATGTCCGAAATGGCTGTCAAAATTAGGTAATAGCACGAAACAAATGCAATGCAATATAAGTTATATGTATAGCTTGGAAATTGTAACCGTTGCTCGCTCGCTCCGCTCGCTCGTAAAAATCTAGTCCAACCTCACAACCGATGCGACACGTTCGCAAATTCGAAATATGTCACCACCATATCGAATACTGAACGCAAGATGGATTGGTTTTAGGTTAAGCGATAGCTTTCGAGCGAGCGTAGCGAGCGAGAGACGTGTAAAGGTGTGTCACAAACCAACGGTTTGGCACATACGGACATTGAAATATTCGCACCAGCCCGTGGAGCCGGAAGTCTTTATCGAATTGCCTACTGACAAATGTTTACAGTTTTAGAATAGTTTCACATAAATAGTACTATTTCCACATAGTAAAGTGCAATGTGATGTCAGAAATGGCTGACAAAATTAGATAATACCACGAAATATATGCAAGGCAATATAAGGTATATGTATAGCTTGGAAATTGTAAGCGTTGCTCGCTCGCTCCGCTCGCTCGTAAAAATCTAGTCCAACCTCACAACCGATGCGACACGTTCGCAAATTCGAAATATGTCAACACCATATCGAATACTGAACGCAAGATGGATTGGTTTTAGGTTAAGCTATAGCTTTCGAGCGAGCGTAGCGAGCGAGAGACGTGTAAAGGTGTGTCACAAACCAACGGTTTGGCACATAGGGACATTGAAATATTCCCACCAGCCCGAGGAGCCGGAAGTCTTTATCCTATTGCCTACTGACAAATGTTTACAGTTTATGAATAGTTTCACATAAATAGTACTATTTCCACATACTACAGTGCAATGTGATGTCCGAAATGGCTGACAAAATTAGGTAATAACACGAAATATATGCAAGGCAATATAAGGTATATGTATAGCTTGGAGATTGTCACCGTTGCTCGCTCGCTTCGCTCGCTCGTAAAAATCTAGCCCAACCTCACAACCGATGCGACACGTTCGCAAATTCGAAATATGTCACCACCATATCGATTAGTGAACGCAAGATGTATGGTTTTAGGTTAGGGTATAGCATTCGAGCGAGCGCAGCGAGCGAGGGACGCGTAAAGGTTTGTCACAAACCAACGGTTTGGCACATACGGACATAGAATTATTCGCACCAGCCCGAGGAGCCGGAAGTCTTTATCCTATGGCCTACTGACAAATGTTTACAGTTTATGAATAGTTTCACATAAATAGTACTATTTCCACATACTACTTTGCAATGTGATGTCCGAAATGGCTGACAAAATTAGGTAATAACACGAAACAAATGCAATGCAATATAAGGTATATGTATAGCTTGGAAATTGTCACCGTTGCTCGCTCGCTCCGCTCGCTCGTAAAAATCTAGTCCAACCTCAAAACCGATGCGACACGTTCGCAAATTCGAAATATGTCGCCACCATATCGAATACTGAACGCAAGATGTATGGTTTTAGGTTAGGCTATAGCTATCGAGCTTGCGCAGCGAGCGAGCGACGCGTAAAGGTGTGCCACAAACCAATGGTTTGGCACATACGGACATTGAAATATTCGCACCAGCCCGAGGAGCCGGAAGTCTTTATCCTATTGCCTACTGACAAATGTATACAATTTACCTATAGTTTCACATAAATAGTACTATTTCCTCATAGTATAGTGCAATGTGATGTCCGAAATGGCTGACAAAATTAGGTACTAACACGAAATACATGCAAGGCAATATAAGGTATATGTACAGCTTGGAAATTGTGACCGTTGCTCGCTCGCTCCGCTCGCTCGTAAAAATCTAGTCCAACCTCACAACCGATCCGACACGTTCGCAAATTCGAAATATGTCGCCACCATATCGAATACTGAACGCAAGATGTATGGTTTTAGGTTAGGCTATAGCTTTCGTGCGGGCGTAGCGAGCGAGAGACGCGTAAAGGTGTGTCACAAACCAATGGTTTGGCACATACGGACATTAAAATATTCGCACCAGCCCGAGGAGCCGGAAGTCTTTATCGAATTGCCTACTGACAAATGTTTACAGTTTATAAATAGTTTCACATAATTAGTACTATTTCCACATAGTACAGTGCAATGTGATGTCCGAAATGGCTGACAAAATTAGGTAATGACACGAAATATATGCAAGGCAATATAAGGTATATGTATAGCTTGGAAATTGTGATCGCTGCTCGCTCGCTCTGCTCGCTCGTAAAAATCTAGTCCAACCTCACAACCGATCCGACACGTTCCCAAATTTGAAATAAGTTTCCTCCATATAGAATGACTAACGCAAAAGGGATTCGTTCTAGGTTAGGCTATAGCCTTCTAGCGAGCACGGCGAGCGAAGGACGAGTAAAGGTGTGTCACATACCAACGGTTTGGCACATACGGACATTGAAACATTCGCACCAGCCCGAGGAGCCGGGAGCCTTTATCCTATTACCTACTGACAAATGTCTACAATTTACCTATAGTTCCACATAAATAGTACTATTTCCTCATAGTATAGTGCAATGTGATGACCGAAATGGCTGACAAAATTAGGTAATAACACGAAATATATGCAAGGCAATATAAGGTATATGTATAGCTTGGAAATTGTCACCGTTGCTCGCTCGCTCCGCTCGCTCGTAAAAATCTAGTCCAACCTCACAACCGATGCGACACGTTCGCAAATTCGAAATATGTCGCCACCATATCGATTACTGAACGCAAGATGTATGGTTTTAGGTTAGGCTATAGCTTTCGAGCGAGCGCAGCGAGCGAGAGACGCGTAAAGGTGTGTCACAAACCAACGGTTTGGCACATACGGACATTGAAATATTCGCACCAGCCCGAGGAGCCGGAAGTCTTTATCCTATGGCCTACTGACAAATGTTTACAGTTTATGAATAGTTTCACATAAATGGTACTATTTCCACATACTACAGTGCAATGTGATGTCCGAAATGGCTGTCAAAATTAGGTAATAGCACGAAACAAATGCAATGCAATATAAGTTATATGTATAGCTTGGAAATTGTAACCGTTGCTCGCTCGCTCCGCTCGCTCGTAAAAATCTAGTCCAACCTCACAACCGATGCGACACGTTCGCAAATTCGAAATATGTCACCACCATATCGAATACTGAACGCAAGATGGATTGGTTTTAGGTTAAGCGATAGCTTTCGAGCGAGCGTAGCGAGCGAGAGACGTGTAAAGGTGTGTCACAAACCAACGGTTTGGCACATACGGACATTGAAATATTCGCACCAGCCCGTGGAGCCGGAAGTCTTTATCGAATTGCCTACTGACAAATGTTTACAGTTTTAGAATAGTTTCACATAAATAGTACTATTTCCACATAGTAAAGTGCAATGTGATGTCAGAAATGGCTGACAAAATTAGATAATACCACGAAATATATGCAAGGCAATATAAGGTATATGTATAGCTTGGAAATTGTAAGCGTTGCTCGCTCGCTCCGCTCGCTCGTAAAAATCTAGTCCAACCTCACAACCGATGCGACACGTTCGCAAATTCGAAATATGTCAACACCATATCGAATACTGAACGCAAGATGGATTGGTTTTAGGTTAAGCTATAGCTTTCGAGCGAGCGTAGCGAGCGAGAGACGTGTAAAGGTGTGTCACAAACCAACGGTTTGGCACATAGGGACATTGAAATATTCCCACCAGCCCGAGGAGCCGGAAGTCTTTATCCTATTGCCTACTGACAAATGTTTACAGTTTATGAATAGTTTCACATAAATAGTACTATTTCCACATACTACAGTGCAATGTGATGTCCGAAATGGCTGACAAAATTAGGTAATAACACGAAATATATGCAAGGCAATATAAGGTATATGTATAGCTTGGAGATTGTCACCGTTGCTCGCTCGCTTCGCTCGCTCGTAAAAATCTAGCCCAACCTCACAACCGATGCGACACGTTCGCAAATTCGAAATATGTCACCACCATATCGATTAGTGAACGCAAGATGTATGGTTTTAGGTTAGGGTATAGCATTCGAGCGAGCGCAGCGAGCGAGGGACGCGTAAAGGTTTGTCACAAACCAACGGTTTGGCACATACGGACATAGAATTATTCGCACCAGCCCGAGGAGCCGGAAGTCTTTATCCTATGGCCTACTGACAAATGTTTACAGTTTATGAATAGTTTCACATAAATAGTACTATTTCCACATACTACTTTGCAATGTGATGTCCGAAATGGCTGACAAAATTAGGTAATAACACGAAACAAATGCAATGCAATATAAGGTATATGTATAGCTTGGAAATTGTCACCGTTGCTCGCTCGCTCCGCTCGCTCGTAAAAATCTAGTCCAACCTCAAAACCGATGCGACACGTTCGCAAATTCGAAATATGTCGCCACCATATCGAATACTGAACGCAAGATGTATGGTTTTAGGTTAGGCTATAGCTATCGAGCTTGCGCAGCGAGCGAGCGACGCGTAAAGGTGTGCCACAAACCAATGGTTTGGCACATACGGACATTGAAATATTCGCACCAGCCCGAGGAGCCGGAAGTCTTTATCCTATTGCCTACTGACAAATGTATACAATTTACCTATAGTTTCACATAAATAGTACTATTTCCTCATAGTATAGTGCAATGTGATGTCCGAAATGGCTGACAAAATTAGGTACTAACACGAAATACATGCAAGGCAATATAAGGTATATGTACAGCTTGGAAATTGTGACCGTTGCTCGCTCGCTCCGCTCGCTCGTAAAAATCTAGTCCAACCTCACAACCGATCCGACACGTTCGCAAATTCGAAATATGTCGCCACCATATCGAATACTGAACGCAAGATGTATGGTTTTAGGTTAGGCTATAGCTTTCGTGCGGGCGTAGCGAGCGAGAGACGCGTAAAGGTGTGTCACAAACCAATGGTTTGGCACATACGGACATTAAAATATTCGCACCAGCCCGAGGAGCCGGAAGTCTTTAT
This sequence comes from Bombus affinis, assembly GCF_024516045.1. Taxonomy (NCBI): domain Eukaryota; kingdom Metazoa; phylum Arthropoda; class Insecta; order Hymenoptera; family Apidae; genus Bombus; species Bombus affinis. Next base: position 91,204 of record NW_026109106.1, read on the forward strand.
CGAATTGCCTACTGACAAATGTTTACAGTTTATAAATAGTTTCACATAATTAGTACTATTTCCACATAGTACAGTGCAATGTGATGTCCGAAATGGCTGACAAAATTAGGTAATGACACGAAATATATGCAAGGCAATATAAGGTATATGTATAGCTTGGAAATTGTGATCGCTGCTCGCTCGCTCTGCTCGCTCGTAAAAATCTAGTCCAACCTCACAACCGATCCGACACGTTCCCAAATTTGAAATAAGTTTCCTCCATATAGAATGACTAACGCAAAAGGGATTCGTTCTAGGTTAGGCTATAGCCTTCTAGCGAGCACGGCGAGCGAAGGACGAGTAAAGGTGTGTCACATACCAACGGTTTGGCACATACGGACATTGAAACATTCGCACCAGCCCGAGGAGCCGGGAGCCTTTATCCTATTACCTACTGACAAATGTCTACAATTTACCTATAGTTCCACATAAATAGTACTATTTCCTCATAGTATAGTGCAATGTGATGACCGAAATGGCTGACAAAATTAGGTACTAACACGAAATACATGCAAGGCCATATAAGGTATATGTACAGCTTGGAAATTGTGACCGTTGCTCGCTCGCTCCGCTCGCTCGTAAATATCTAGTCCAACCTCACAACCGATCCGACACGTTCGCAAATTCGAAATATGTCGCCGCCATATCGAATAATGAGCGCAAGATGGATTGGTTTTAGGTTAGGCTATAGTTTTTGAGCGAGCACGGCGTGCGAGAGACGGGGAAAGTTGAGTCACAATCCAACGATTTGGCACATGGTGACATTGAAATATTCGCACCAGCCCGAGGAGCCGGAAGTCTTTACCCTATTGCCTACTGACAAATGTTTACAGTTTATGAATAGTTTCACATAAATAGTACTATTTCCTCATACTACAGTGCAATGTGACGTCCGAAATGGCTGACAAAATTAGGTAATAACACGAAATATATGCAAGGCAATATAAGGTATATGTATAGCTTGGAAATTGTGATCGCTGCTCGGTCGCTCTGCTCGCTCGTAAAAATCTAGTCCAACCTCACAACCGATCCGACACGTTCCCAAATTTGAAATATGTTTCCTCCATATCGAATGACTAACGCAAGAGGGATTCGTTCTAGGTTAGGCTATAGCTTTCTAGCGAGCACGGCGAGCGAAGGACGAGTAAAGGTGTGTCACAAACCAACGGTTTGCACATACGGACATTGAAACATTCGCTCCAGCCCGAGGAGCCGGAAGCCTTTATCCTATTGCCTACTGACAAATGTATACAATTTACCTATAGTTTCACATAAATGGTACTATTTCCTCATAGTATAGTGCAATGTGTTTTCCGAAATGGCTGACAAAATTAGGTACTAACAGGAAATACATGCAAGGCCATATAAGGTATACGTACAGCTTGGAAATTGTGACCGTTGCTCGCTCGCTCCTCTCGCTCGTAAAAATCTAGTCCAACCTCACAACCGATCCGACATTTCGCAAATTCGAAATATGTCGCCGCCATATCGAATAATGAACGCAAGGTGGATTGGTTTTAGGTTAGGCTATAGTTTTCGAGCGAGCACGGCGAGCGAGAGACGGGGAAAGTTGTGTCACAATCCAACGATTTGGCACATGGGGACATTGAAATATTCGCACCAGCCCGAGGAGCCGGAAATCTTTATCCTATTGCCTACTGACAAATGTTAACAGTTTATGAATAGTTTCACATAAATAGTACTATTTCCACATAGTACAGTGCAATGTGATGGCCGAAATGGCTAACAAAATTAGGTAATAACACGAAATATATGCAAGGCAATATGAGGTATATGTATAGCTTGTAAATTGTGATCGCTGCTCGCTCGCTCTGCTCGCTCGTAAAAATCTAGTCCAACCTCACAACCGATCCGACACGTTCCCAAATTTGAAATAAGTTTCCTCCATATCGAATGACTAACGCAAGAGGGATTCGTTCTAGGTTAGGCTATAGCTTTCTAGCGAGCACGGCGAGCGAAGGACGAGTAAAGGTGTGTCACAAACCAACGGTTTGCACATACGGACATTGAAACATTCGCACCAGCCCGAGGAGCCGGAAGCCTTTATCCTATTGCCTACTGACAAATGTATACAATTTACCTATAGTTTCACATAAATAGTACTATTTCCTCATAGTATAGTGCAATGTGTTTTCCGAAATGGCTGACAAAATTAGGTACTAACAGGAAATACATGCAAGGCCATATAAGATATATGTACAGCTTGGAAATTGTGACCGTTGCTCGCTCGCTCCGCTCGCTCGTAAAAATCTAGTCCAACCTCACAACCGATCCGACACGTTC
>NW_026109107.1:0-93535 GCF_024516045.1 Bombus affinis
TAACGTCATATACTATTACGTTAGAACCTATAACGTCATGCTGCGTCACTATATGACGTATAACGATATATACTATTAAGTTATAAGGTATAACGATATATTCCATCACTATGTGACGTATAACGTTATGTACTATTACGTTATAAGGTATAACGATATAATGCATCACTATATGTAGTATAACCTTATATACTACTACGTTATAAGGTATAACAATATATTGCACCACTATGTGACGTATAACGTTATGGAGTATTACGTTTTAACGTATAACGTTATGTACTATTACGTTATAACGCATAACGTTATATTGCATCACTATATCACTTATAACGTTATATTGCTTCACTATATGAAGCATAACGTTATATGCTAGTACGTTATAACGCATAACGTTATATTGCATCACCATATGACGTATAACGTTATGGAGTATTACGTTTTAGCGTATAACGTTATATACTATTACGTTATAACGGATAACGATATATTTCATCACTATGTGACGTATAACGTTATATTGCATTACTATATGACGTATAACGTTATGGAGTATTACGTTTTAACGTCTAACGTTATATACTATTACGTTATAACGGATAACGATATATTTCATCACTATGTGACGTATAACGTTACATACTATTACGTTAGAACCTATAACGTTATACTGCGTCTCTATATGACGTATAACGATATATACTATTACGATATAAGGTATAACGATATAATGCATCACTATATGAAGTATAACCTTATATACTATTACGTTATAAGGTATTACGATATATTGCATCACTATATGAAGTATAACCTTATATACTATTACGTTATAAGGTATAACAATATATTGCACCACTATATGACGTATACCGTTATATAATATTACGTTATAACCTATAACGTTGCACCGCATCACTATATGACGTATAACGTTATATACTATTACGTTATAAGGTAATGCGTTATATTGCATCACTATATCACTTATAACGTTATATAGCATCCCTATATGACGTATAACGTTATGAACTATTACGTTATAATCTCTAACGTTGTACAGCATCACTATATGCCGTATAACGTTATATACTATTACGTTATAAGATATAACGTTATATTGCATCACTATATCACTTATAGCGTTATATTGCATCACTATATCACTTATAACGTTATATTGCATTACTATATGACGTATAACGTTATGGAGTATTGCGTTACAAAGTATAACGATATATTGCATCACTATGTGGCGTATAACGATATATACTATTACGTTATAACGCATAACGTTATATTGCACCACTATATGACGTATAACGTCATATACTATTACGTTGTAACCTATAACGTTGTACTGCATCACTATATGACGTATAACGTTATGTACTAATACGTTATAAGGTATAACGTTATATTGCATCACTATATCACTTATAACGTTATATTGCTTCACTATATGAAGCATAACGTTATATACAAGTACGTTATAACGCATAACGTTATATTGCATCACCATATGACGTATAACGTTATGGAGTATTACGTTTTAACGTATAACGTTATATACTATTACGTTATAACGGATAACGATATATTTCATCACTATGTGACGTATAACGTTATATTGCATTACTATATGACGTATAACGTTATGTAGTATTACGTTTTAACGTATAACGTTATATACTATTACGTTATAACGGATAACGATATATTTCATCACTATGTGACGTATAACGTTATATACTATTACGTTAGAACCTATAACGTTATACTGCGTCTCTATATGACGTATAACGATATATACTATTACGATATAAGTTATAACGATATAATGCATCACTATATGAAGTATAACCTTATATACTATTACGTTATAAGGTATAACGATATATTGCATCACTATATGAAGTATAACCTTATATACTATTACGTTATAAGGTATAACAATATATTGCACCACTATATGACGTATAACGTCATATAATATTACGTTATAACCTATAACGTTGTACCGCATCACTATATGACGTATAACGTTATATACTATTACGTTATAAGGTAATACGTTATATTGCATGACTATATCACTTATAACGTTATATAGCATCCCTATATGACGTATAACGTTATGAACTATTACGTTGTAACCTATAACGTAGTACAGCATCACTATATGACGTATAACGTTATATACTATTACGTTATAAGATATAACGTTATATTGCATCACTATGTCACTTATAGCGTTATATTGCATCACTATATGAAGTATAACGTCATATACTATTACGCTGTAACCTATAACGTTGTACTGCATCACTATATGACGTATAACGTTATATGCTATTACGTTATAAGGTATAACGTTATATTGGATCATTATGTGACGTATAACGTTCTATACTATTACGTTATAATGCATAACGTTATATTGCATCACTATATGACGTGTAACGTTATATACTATTACGTTATAAGGTATAACGTTATATTGCATCACTATATGACGTATAACGTTATGGAGTATTACGTTTCAACGTATAACGTTATATACTATTACGGTATAACGGATAACGATATATTTAGCACTATGTGAAGTATAACGTTATATACTATTACTTTAGAACCTATAACGTTATACTGCGTCACTGTATGACGTATAACGTTATATACTATTACGTTATAACCTGTAACGTTGTACCGCATCACTATATGACGTATAACGTTATATAGTATTACGATATAAGGTAATACGTTATATTGCATCACTATATCACATATAACGTTATATAGCATCCCTATATGACGTATAACGTTATGAACTATTACGTTATAATCTATAACGTTGTACTGCATCACTATATGATGTATAACGTTAAATACTATTACGTTATAAGGTAATACATTATATTGCATCACTATATCACTTATAACGTTATATAGCATCCCTATATGACGTATAACGTTATATACTATTACGTTATAAGGTAATACGATATATTGCATCACTATATCACTTATAACGTTATATTGCACCACTATATGACGTATAACGTCATATACTATTACGTTGTAACCTATAACGTTGTACTGCATCACTATATGACGTATAACGTTATATACTAATACCTTATAAGGTATAACGTTATATTGCATCACTATATCACTTATAACGTTATATTGCTTCACTATATGAAGCATAACGTTATATACTAGTACGTTATAACGCATAACGTTATATTGCATCACCATATGAAGTATAACGTTATGGAGTATTACGTTTTAACGTATAACGTTATATACTATTACGTTATAACGGATAACGATATATTTCATCACTATGTGACGTATAACGTTATATTGCATTACTATATGATGTATAACGTTATGGAGTATTACGTTTTAACGTATAACGTTATATACTATTACGTTATAACGGATAACGATATATTTCATCACTATGTGACGTATAACGTTATATACTATTACGTTAGAACCTATAACGTTATACTGCGTCTCTATATGACGTATAACGATATATAATATTACGATATAAGGTATAACGATATAATGCATCACTATATGAAGTATAAACTTATATACTATTACGTTATAAGGTATAACGATATATTGCATCACTATATGAAGTATAACCTTATATACTATCACGTTATAAGGTATAACAATATATTGCACCACTATATGACGTATAACGTCATATAATATTACGTTATAACCTATAACGTTGTACCGCATCACTATATGACGTATAACGTTATATACTATTACGTTATAAGGTAATACGTTATATTGCATCACTATATCACTTATAGCGTTATATAGCATCCCTATATGACGTATAACGTTATGAACTATTACGTTATAACCTATAACGTTGTACTGCATCACTATATGACGTATAACGTTATATACTATTACGTTATATGATATAACCTTATATTGCATCACTATATCACTTATAGCGTTATATTGCATCACTATATGACGTATAATGTTATGAACTATTACGTTATAACGTATAGCGTTATATTGCATCACTATATCACTTATAACGTTATATTGCATCACTATATCACTTATAACGTTATATTGCATTACTATATGACGTATAACGTTATGGAGTATTGCGTTACAACGTATAACGATATATTGCATCACTATATGACGTATAACGTTATATGCTATTACGTTATAAGGTATAACGATATATTGCATCACTATATGACGTGTAACGTTATATACTATTACTTTATAAGGTATAACGTTATATTGCACCACTATATGACGTATAGCGTCATATACTATTACGTTATAGCCTATAACGTAGTACTGCATCACTATATGACGTATTACGTTATATACTATTACGTTATAAGGTATAACGTTATATTGCATCACTATATGACGTATTACGTTATGGAGTATTACGTTTCAACGTATAACGTTATATACTATTACGGTATAACGGATAACGATATATTTATCACTATGTGACGTATAACGTTATATACTATTACTTTAGAACCTATAACGTTATACTGCGTCACTATATGACGTATAACGTTATATACTATTACGTTATAAGGTATAACGATATATTGCATTACTATATGAAGTATAACCTTATATATTACTACGTTATAAGGTATAACGATATATTGCTTGACTATATGAAGTATAACCCTATATACTATTGCATTATAAGGTATAACGATATATTGCACCACTATATGTCGTATAGCGTCCCATACTATTACGTTATAACCTATAACGTTGTACTGCATCACTATATGACGTATGACGTTATATACTATTACGCTATAAGGTATAACGTTCTATTGCAACACTATATCACTTATAACGTTATATTGCATCACTATACGACGTATAAAGTTATGGAGTATTACGTTTTAACGTATAACGTTATATTGCATTACTATATGTCGTATAACGTTATGGAGTATTGCGTTACAAGCTATAACGTTATACTGCGTCACTATATGACGTATAATGTTATATACTATTACGTTATAAGGTATAACAATATATTGCATCACTATATGAAGTATAACCTTATATACTATTACGTTATAAGGTATAACGTTATATTGCTTCACTATGTGAAGTATAACCTTATATACTATTACATTATAAGGTATAACGATATATTGCACCACTATATGACGTATAACGTCATATTACTATTACGTTATAACCTATAACGTTGTACTGCATCACTATATGACGTATAACGTCATATACTATTACATTATAACGTATAACGTTATGGAGTATTACCTTATAACTTATAACGATTTATACTGTTATGTTATAACGCAAAACGCTATATTGCATCACTATATCACTTATAACGTTATATTGCATCACTATATGAAGTATAACCTTATATACTATTACGTTATGAGGTATAACGATATATTGCATCACTATATGGAGTATAACCTTATATACTATTACGTTATAAGGTATAACGATATATTGCACCACTTTATGACGTATAACGTCATATACTATTACGTTACAACCAATAACGTTATACTGCGTCACTATATGACGTACAACGTTATATACTATTACGTTATACTGCGTCACTATATGACGTACAACGTTATATACTATTACGTTATAGGTATAACGTTATATTGCATCACTATATCACTTATACCGTTATATTGCACCACTATATGACGTATAACGTTATGAACTATTACGTTATAACGTATAGCGTTATAGAGTATTACCTTATATCGTATAACGATTTATACTGTTACGTTATAACGCATTACGTTATATTGCATCACTATTTCACTTATAACGATATATTGCATCACCAAATCACTTATAACGTTATATTGCATCACTATATCACTTATAACGTTATATTGCACCACTATATGACGTATAGCGTCATATACTATTACGTTATTACCTATAACGTTATACTGCATCACTATAAGACGTATAATGTCATATACTGTTATAACGTATAACGATATATTGCATATGACGTATAACGTTATGGAGTATTACGTTACAACGTATAACGATATATTGCATCACTATGTGACATATAACGTTATATGCTATTACGTTATAAGGTATAACGTTATATTGCATCACTATATCACTTATAACGTTATATTGCACCACTATATGGCGTAGAACGTCATATACTATTACGTTATAACCTATAACGATGTACTGCATCACTATATGTCGTATAACGTTATATACTATTACGTTATAAGGTATAACGTTATATTGCCCCACTCTATAACTTATAACGTTATATAGCATCCCTATATGACGTATAACGTTATGAACTATTACGTTATAACCTATAGTGTTATAGAGTATTACCTTATATCGTATAACGATTTTCAATATTACTTATAACGCATAAACGCTATGTTGCATCACTATATGAAGTATAACCTTATATACTATTACGTTATAAGGTATAACGATATATTGCACCACTATATGACGAATAACTTCATATTCTATTACGTTACAACCAATAACGTTATACTGCGTCACTATATGACATATAACGTTATATACTATTACGTTATAAGGAATAACGTTATATTGCATCACTATATCACTTATAGCGTTATATTGCATCACTATATGAAGTATAACCTTATATACTATTACGTTATAAGGTATAACGTTATATTGCTTCACTATGTGAAGTATAACCTTATATACTATTACATTATAAGGTATAACGATATATTGCACCACTATATGACGTATAACGTCATATACTATTACGTTATAAACTATAACGTTGTACTGCATCACTATATGACGTATAACGTCATATACTATTACATTATAACGTATAACGTTATGGAGTATTACCTTATAACTTATAACGATTTATACTGTTATGTTATAACGCAAAACGCTATATTGCATCACTATATCACTTATAACGTTATATTGCATCACTATATGAAGTATAACCTTATATACTATTACGTTATGAGGTATAACGATATATTGCATCACTATATGGAGTATAACCTTATATACTATTACGTTATAAGGTATAACGATATATTGCACCACTTTATGACGTATAACGTCATATACTATTACGTTACAACCAATAACGTTATACTGCGTCACTATATGACGTACAACGTTATATACTAATACGTTATACTGCGTCACTATATGACGTACAACGTTATATACTATTACGTTATAAGGTATAACGTTATATTGCATCACTATATCACTTATACCGTTATATTGCACCACTATATGACGTATAACGTCATATACTATTACGTTGTAACCTATAACGTTGTACTGCATCACTATATGACGAATAACGTTATATGCTATTACGTTATAAGGTATAACGTTATATTGCATCATTATGTGACGTATAACGTTCTATACTATTACGTTATAATGCATAACGTTATATTGCATCACTATATGACGTATAACGTTATATACTAATACGTTATAAGGTATAGCGTTATATTGCATCACTATATCACTTACAACGTTATATTGCATCACTATATCACTTATAACGTTATATAGCATTACTGTGTAACGTATAACGTTATGGAGTATTACGTTATAACCTATAGTGTTATAGAGTATTACCTTATATGGTATAACGATTTTCACTATTTCTTATAACGCATAACGCTATATTGCATCACTATATGAAGTATAACCTTTTACACTATTACGTTATAAGGAATAACGTTATATTGCATCACTATATCACTTATAACGTTATATAGCATCCCTATATGACGTATAACGTTATGAACTATTACGTTATATCGTATAGCGTTATAGAGTATTACCTTATATCGTATAACGATTTATACTGTTACGTTATAACGCATTACGTTATATTGCATCACTATTTCACTTATAACGATATATTGCATCACCAAATCACTTATAACGTTATATTGCATCACTATATCACTTATAACGTTATATTGCACCACTATATGACGTATAGCGTCATATACTATTACGTTATTACCTATAACGTTATACTGCATCACTATATGACGTATAATGTCATATACTGTTATAACGTATAACGATATATTGCATATGACGTATAACGTTATGGAGTATTACGTTACAACGTATAACGATATATTGCATCACTATGTGACATATAACGTTATATGCTATTACGTTATAAGGTATAACGTTATATTGCATCACTATATCACTTATAACGTTATATTGCACCACTATATGGCGTAGAACGTCATATACTATTACGTTATAACCTATAACGTTTTACTGCATCACTATATGACGTATAACGTTATGGAGTATTATGTTTTAACGTATAACATTATATTGCATTTCTATATGGCGTATAACGTTATGGAGTATTACGTTGTAACGTATAACGATATATTGCACCACTATGTGACCTATAACGTTATATACTATTACGTTATAACGTACAACGATATATTATATCACTATATGAAGTATAACCTTATATACTATTACGTTATAAGGTATAACGATATTTTGCATCAGTATATGACGAATAACGTCATATACTCTTACGTTATAACGTATAACGTTATATTGTGTCACTATATGACGTATAACGTTATATACTATTACGTTGTGACGTATAACGATATATTGCATCACTATATGACGTATAACGTTATATACTATTACGTTATAAGATATAACGTTATATTGCATCACTATATCACTTATAACGTTATATAGCATCCCTATATGACGTATAACGTTATGAACTATTACGTTATAACATATAGCGTTATAGAGTATTACCTTATATCGTATAACGATTTATACTATTACGTTATAACGCATAACCTTATATTGCATCACTATATCACTTATAACGTTATATTGCATCACTATATCGCTTATAACGTTATATTGTACCACTATATCACTTATAACGTTATATTGCATCACTATATGACGTATAACGTTATATACTATTACGTTATAACGTATAACGATATATTGCATCACTATTTGACGTATAACGTTATATACTATTACGTTATAATGCATAACGTTATATTGCATCACTATATGAAGTATAACCTTATATACTATTACATTATATGGTATAACGATATATTGCATCACTATATGAAGTACATCCTTATATACTATTACGTTATAACGCATAACGTTATATTGCATCACTATATGTCGTATAACGTCATATACTATTACGTTATAACCTATAACGTTATACTGCATCACTATATGACGTATAACGTTATATACTATTACGTTATAAGGTATAACGTTATATTGCATCACTATATGATGTATAGCGTTTATACTATTACGTTATAACGCATAACATTATAGTGCATCACTATGGCACTTATAACGTTATATTGCACCACTAAACGACGTATAACATTATATACTATTACGTTAAATCGAATAACGATATATTGCATGAATATATGACGTATAACGTTAGATACTAACACGTTATACCATATAACGTTATATTGCATCACTATTGGACTTATAACGGTATATTCCAACACTAAAGGACGTATAACGTTATATTGCATCACTATATGAAGTATAACGTTATATATTAACAGATTATGAAGGACTAACGTTATACTGCACCACTATAGGGCATATAATATTATATAGCACCACTATACGACGCATAACGCTATATACTATTACGTTATAATGTATATCGTTATATTGCAACACTACATGAAGTATAACGTTATATACTATTACATTATGAAGGACTAACGTTATATTGCATCACTATTGGACTTATAACGGTATATTCCAACACTAAAGGACGTATAACGTTATATTGCATTACTATATGAAGTATAACGTTATATACTTTTAGATTATGAAGGACTAACGTTATATTGCACCACTATAGGGCATATAATGTTATATAGCACCACTATACGAATCATAACGCTATATACTATTACAATTATAATGTATATCGTTATAGTGCATCACTATAGGACGTATAACGTTATATTGCATCACTATATGAAGTACAACGTTATATTCTATTACATTATGAAGGAATAACTTTATAATGAACCACTATAGAACATATAACGTTATATTGCACCACTATATGACGTATAACGTTATATACTATTACGTTATAACGTATAACGTTATATTGCATCACTATAGGTCTTATAACGTTATATTGCATCACTATAAGACGTAGAACGATATATTGCATCATTATATGACGTATAACGTTAAATTGCATCACTGTATGTCGTCTAACGATATATTGCATCAATATATGACGTAAACTGTTATATACTATTGCCATATAACGCATAACGTTATATACTATTACGTTATGACGTATAACGATATATTGCGTCACTATATGAGTGTATAACGCTACATACAATTCCGCTATCACGTATAATGTTATGTACTATTACGTTATGACGTATAACGTCATATACTATTACGTAATAATGTATAGCGTTATATAGCATCACTATTTGACGCATAACCTTACATACTATTACGTTATGAAGTATAGCGTTATATAGTATTACGTTATAAGGTTTAACGTTAGATTGCAAAACTATACGACGTATAACGTTATATACTATTACGTTATAATGTATAACGTTATATTGCATTACTGTAGGACGTATAACGTTTTATTGCATCACTATATGAAGTATAGCGATATATACTATTACAGTATGAAGGAATAACTTTATATTGCACCACTGTAGGCCATGTAACGTTATATTGCACCACTGTAGGCCATGTAACGTTATATTGCACCACTATATGACGTATAAAGTCATATACTACTACGTTATAACGCATAAGGTTATATCGCATCACTATAGGACGTATAACTTTATATTGCATCACTATATGACGTATAACGATATATTGCATCATTATATGACGTATAACGCTATATACTATTGCGCTATCACGTATAATGTTATGTACTATTACGTTATGGCGTATAACGTCATATAATATTACGTAATAATCTATACAGTTTTATTGCATCACTATATGACGTATAACGTTATATTGCTTCACTATATGATGTACAACGCTATATACTATTGCGCTATCACGTATAATGTTATATACTATTACGTTATAACGTATAACGTTATATTGCATTACTATAGGACGTATAACGATATATTCCATCACTATATGACGTATGACGTTATATTGCATTACTAAATGACGTATAACATTATATACTATTACGTTATAACGTACAACGTTATATAATATTACGTTATAACGTATAACGTTATATTGCAACACTATATGACGTATAACGTTACATACAATTACATTATGAAGAAATGACTATATATCGACTCACTATATGACGTATAACTTTATAGTGAATCACTATAGGACGTATAACGTTATATCCAATCACTATATGACGTATAGTGTTATATACTATTACGATATGAAGTAGAACGATATATTGCATTACTATAGGACGTATAGCGTTATATTACATCACTATATGACGCATAACGACATATACTATTACGTTCTAAACTATAACGTTATACTGCATCACTGTATGACGTATAACAATATATACTATTACGTCATAAGTTATAACGATATATTGCATCACTTTGTGACGTATAACGTTATATACTATTACGTTATAGCGTATAACGATATATTGCACCTCTATATGGCGTATCACTCTATAGTGCATCACTATGTGACGTATAACGCTATATTGCATCACTATATGACGTATAACTATATAGACTATTACGTTATAACCTATAACGTTATACTGCATCACTATATGTCGTATAACGTTATATACTATTACGTTATAACGTAAAACGATATATTGCATCACTATATGATGTCTAACGTTATATACTATTACGTTATAACGTATAACGCTATATTGCATCACTATATGACGTTATATACTATTACGTTATAAGGTATAACGATATATTGCATCACTATATCACATATAACTTTATATTGCTTCTCCATATGACGTATAACGATATAGACTATTACGTTATAACGTATAACATTATATTGCATCTCTATATGACGTATAACGTTATATAGCATCACTATATGACGTATAACGTTATATACTATTACGTTATAACGTATAACGTTATATTGCATCACTATATCAAGTATAACGTTACGGAGTATTACGTTATAACGTATAACGACATTATGCATTACTATGTGACGTATAACGTTATATACTATTACGTTATAACCTATAACGTTATATTGCATCACTATATCAAGTATAACGTTACGGAGTATTACGTTATAACGTATAACGACATTATGCATTACTATGTGACGTATAACGTTATATACTATTACGTTATAACCTATAACGTTAAATTGCATCTCTATATCAAGTATAACGTTACGGAGTATTACGTTATAACGTATAACGACATTATGCATTACTATGTGACGTATAACGTTATATACTATTACGTTATAACCTATAACGTTATATTGCATCTCTATATAGCGTATAACGTATTATTGAATCACTGTATGACGTATAACGTTGATACTACTACGTTATAACTTATAACGTTATATTACATCACTATATGAAGTATAACGTTATATACTATTTCGTTATAACCCATAACGTTATATTGCATCAGTACATCACTTATAACGTTATATTGCATCACTATATGACGTATAACGTCATATACCGTTACGTTATAACGTATAACGTTATTTTGCATCACTATATCACTTATAACGTTATATTGCGTCACTATATGACGCATAACTTTATATACTATTCGTTATAAGGAATAACTAAATATTCCATCACCGCGTGACGTATAACGTTATATACTATTACGTTATAACGTATAACGATATATTGCACCACTATATGACGTATAACTTTATATTGCATCACTGTATGACGTATAACGATATAGACTATTACGTTATACCGCAGAACGTTATATTGCATCACTATATCACTTATAACGTTATATTGCATTACTATATGACGTATAACGTTATGGAGCATTACGCTATAAGGTATAACTATATATTCCATCACTATGTGACGTATAACGTTATATACTATTACGTTATATCCTATAACGTTATACTGGTGTCACGTCCCGCGTTCCGCACGTGACGCCACGAACCAATAACTTATTAATAATTAAACACGACCAATAATAATAAATTAACTAATAACTAACCAATCAAAATAAAAAGAATTATACGACAGACAATCAAAATGAAATAAATGAATCAATAAGAAGAATCACTACAACCAATCAGCAATGACATATAAAATACAAATAAAATGAAATAATTAAATGAACCAATAAATAAAACAAGCCGCGATTCAAATGTATGAGATTTCTCTGCGAAAACACATGTATATACACACACGTGTATGCATATCTGTGTGTGTGACCTACTTCGTGAATCTGAATAATTGGTAATCTAATAAAATATAAAAGAAATAAAATATACTACACTACATCAGCATTCTAATAAAAGTGAAAATTGTATACAAGATTACTCTGCGACACACACATATATAGATATACACATGCGTACGCGTATCTTTGGGAAAAATTCATAATATATATATATATATGTCGGAGATGGAAAAACACCGGAACCTCTCCTTGGATTCTCGGGAATACCGTAACGTTGTAACTTAGATTAAACAAATGCCGCTCCGATTATTCGAGATTTATGATCATGAGCTTGGGCTCGAGGCGACAATCAGTCGCCGAACGTAGCCGCGGTCAAAGGGATGAACGTTTTATCTAACAAAGGCACAGAGTAACTCTATACCTCTCCTTAAAAGAAATAGTCGTAGCGACACGTGGCAGTAAATACTTCAATAGTTTCTGTCCCGCGGCCCGCCACACGCAGATTTTGTCCTCCGGGTAAGATGATCGCTGGGTGTCGGCATGCCTTTGTAGTATATGTTTAGCTAACGTGAGGACCCGCTATAGATCTTAAGATTTAGTCAAGCGAAGTCCTTCGAATAGACTTTGTTGCAACTACGGGAAGATAGGAGAAACCTATCTTCCACGAACGATGCCCCCCGTCAACAACCTCCCCTCAAGGGCGGCCAGCATCTCTTTCAAAACGCCGATATGGAGATCGACCAATTAGCAACAGCGCTAATTTCCCTCACCTTTGAAACGAAAGCTTTCTTTGACGAATCCGAGGATCTCATGTCCTTAGACCCACCCATTATAGTTTTCCTCGACGGCATCGTCGAGACGGAGAGTTACACTCCGGTACGATCTCGACGACGATTCAAGTAACTCTCGGATACGTAGTGATTGCCCCATGCATTAACATTGAGTACAACTTAGACGCTAAAGAAGAGTAGAGTTCGTCATCCCGTTGACCGTGGATTCGTTATTGAGCCTAAGATCATTGTCATTAGCTTCTCGAGTATCAAATTATCGCGATTACTTGTCCAATTCCAACATGGTCATGTTTGCACTAGTAAATATCTCCTCTATTGCATAGTGATCACGTCTAGTGTCAATAGGGATTCGTTTACGCCCTTAACCCTAACTCTAATCGTAACGCCAACCCGACATATATATATATATATATATATATATATATATATATATATATATATATATATGTATACGTTATTAAACCATTAAAACGCAAAGAAATAAATATATAGAATTACATTTCTACGAACCTAGAGAATTATATACGAAATCCACATTATGGAATATTCAACCAATTAACGATCCGAGAAACAATGAGAATAACAATACGCGCACATATACATATGCATATATATATTTTACATAATGGAAAATTACATTGTGAAATGTATATATATATATACACATATTATTATATCGAACAACTACTCATCTAATATACAAAACCACCTTGTAAAAATTACATTACTGAACATTCAACTAAACCAACTGAAGATTTAGTATAATAATGTATAATAATATAATAATATATATGTCGAATTGTCGTTTGGATTTCGAGCGCGAGACAATTCTTCGTTAGCATTTGCCATCATGATATTCAATAAAGGTTGTATTTACATAAAATTATATTTCTTTACAAAGTTTGATAAATAATTAGTTTAACGGTTAACTAAGATAACAAACAATAAGTAAACAAATGCTTTAAATAATATTCTTGGGTTCTGTAACGAATCCACGGTCAACGGGAAACTTTCTGTACGTTTTAATATATTTTTGATAGCACACTGACACGTTCACTCAGGCACAGGGTTTCTCTTAGACTGACTCCAAGACGATGACAGTAAACTCTCCAAGGAGATTGCAAAATAAAAGACAGATACAGTTACATATATCAAATACATATCGATCGGGAATATCAACAAATTCCCAAGCGCCGTAACTAGGCAGTTCCACATAAACCAGCATTGCTCCTGATCAAGACTTGATTGTTTATACAGCGTATCCCTTAACACTGGAACCTCCTTTGTAAAACATTTCGTTCATCCCGTGACCGTGGCTACGTTCGGCGACCAGTTATGTCACCCCGAGCCCAAGTATTGAGAAATCTACCAAAAGAAAGGCTCGATGTCTCTACATCTCCGACACGGCCATCCTGACAATCACCCGTCCTCGGGTGCATCTAAAATATTCGGTTTTCTTAACATTAGACTCAATTTAACATCTTTTACAATTTAACAAAACGTTCTAATAAGCCAAGGGTCCACCACAACAACAAAGATTCTTACTAAATATTTGTTAACAAACATAAACAACAATCTGTCATATTACAATGTCTTTCTCCAAAACTGTTATTTAGTTGCATCCTCTAATCCTCCAGTCATTAGACTTCTCAATCTCTCACCAGAACACATCACTGTACTACTCTTATACATGAATATACCAAATTATATCACAACACCACACTGGGCGTGTGTGAAACACCAAATTACTTCACAACACCACACTGGGCGTGTGTGAAACACCAAATTACTTCACAACAGCACACTGGGCGTGTGTGAAACACCAAATTACTTCACAACACCACATTGGGCGTGTGTGAAACACCAAATTACTTCACAACACCACATTGGGCGTGTGTGAAACACCAAATTACTTCACAACACCACATTGGGCGTGTGTGAAACACCAAATTACTTCACAACACCACATTGGGCGTGTGTGAAACACCAAATTACTTCACAACACCACATTGGGCGTGTATGAAACACCAAATTACTTCACAACACCACATTGGGCGTGTGTGAAATGTTATCAAAACATTCATCAAAATCAAAACATTCCTTCTCAATCACTGTACCTCAATCGTCACTGTCGTTGCCGATATCATCACTACACACATCCAACTCAGCAGGAATGCAACCATCTGGCATTTTCCTTAACTTATCATGACTGTACTTATACGACCGTTTGCCATCCATCGTTTTTTAAAATATATCTGTCTCCTTCCAAAATCTCTGCTATTATAAATGGACCCCTGTACTTAGGATCTAATTTTGTTTGATTTGTCTCTTCATTTTTTACGTAATACAAGTCTCAAAGATTAAATTTAACTATTTTAGCCTTAGTTCTATCAAATCTTTCCTTATCATATTTAGCGTTTGACTCTATGTTTTGTATAGCTGCTGTCTTACATTGGAGATATTTACTTCCTTTTCTACAAAGTCATCGGGAAGCAATAAACCATAAGGTCTTGTTGTTTTCCCTGACCATTGGCCCTACTAACACCGGTAGCTATTAAGTGAAGTTTAATATGTTTACTTTGACAAAAATCCTGAAATTCTTTACCAGTAAAACATCTACCCTGATCCGCTATAACTCGCCTTTACTGTATTAGAAGAATCTATTTTACGAGTATGATATAAATACACAAATTTTGTAAAAGCATCAATCAAAACAATGACATATTCCTTTAAATCTTAAATGAATATTTTTATGATTTTTATATCAAAACCCCTGCTCAAAATTTCACGACCAATCATTATGTCATATTTTAAATATTTATCAGCAAGGACATGGAAAACTATCTCCAACGTAAATTCGTTAATACACACAACAGACAAAATTTGTAAAGCACTCTTAATGGTAGTATTTCCTATTCCTCGCATCACTACTACATTCGTCTCTCTTTTACCGGAAAATTTCAAAGCCACAGATTCTTTAATCAGCGAACACTCTGCTCCAGAATCAAAATAAAATGGAAACGACTCACCCAGATGAGTTAATCTACCCATTGAAGTTTCCGTAACACAGAAGTCGACCCGACGCTCATTATTATAATCATTGCTTCCCTTTGGTGTATTACTGTTATTTTTCCCCTTCCGCAACAGCGGACAATAAGGCGCAATATGTCCCTCCTCGCGACACTTAAAGCATGTCACTTTTGATGATGTCCTCCGAGTTCTGTATGTTCTTCTGCTTTCCAAATTTTATTCTTCTCTGACAATCCACTACTTTATGACCGTAGTTACCACAGTAATGACATTTCTTGCGGTAGAAATCAGAAATCTTATATCGTTTTGCTTCAGGAGCCGCAGAAGTGTTATCCGACGAAAACACTGACCTCTTCTTCGCAAAGGAGAATGCTCTCATTTCACTTAGAAATTGATCCTCTGTCTTGATATCAATCGTAAGTGCTATTCGCTCAATTCGTTGATCTTGCGAAACCAATTGGAAAAGGACAGTAGCATTGATCACCTCAGCCATAGTTGAATTTTCCCACCTCGCTTTCAAGAGAGAGCGAAGACGAATTCCAAATGCTCCCAAGGTTTCATCCTTCAGTGGTTTTTCGTTGGACATTTTCATTAACGCCGAAGTTGCTGTTTCTCTAGCACCAAAACGCGCAATAAAAAGGTCTTTAAATTTTGTCCAGGTAACTTCTCTACCTACTAGCACTTGCGTGAGCCATTGTGCTGCTGATCCTTCCAGTGCGCTACTTAAAGCAGAAAACAACGCACTGCCTTGTAAAGGATTCTCTTTCATATACAAATTAACAACTGCACACCATGCAGCTGAGTCAGAACCCGCAATTTCAGGATTAAAGCGCGGAAGCGATAAATTTTTAGGTTCTTCTTTCGGTTTTTGCACTAGCGTCTGAATCAACTCTCGCATGACAGTCAAATGCTCTTGCATAGTAATAAACGGCACGTATCCCACTTCTGATGACGAATTGTCGCTTGGATTTCGAGCGTGAGACAATTCTTCGTTAGCATTTGCCATCATGATGTTCAATAAAGGTGGTATTTACATAAAATTACATTTCTTTACAAAGTTTGATAAATAATTAGTTTAACGGTTAACTAAGATAACAAACAATAAGTAATCAAATGCTTTTAATAATATTCTTGGGTTCTGTAACGATCCACGGTCAACGGGAAACTTTCTGTACGTTTTAATATATTTTTGATAGCACACTGACACGTTCACTCAGGCACAGGGTTTCTCTAAGACTAACCCCAAGACGATGACAGTAAACTCTCCAAGGAGATTGCAAAATAAAAGACAGATACAGTTACATATATCAAATACATATCGATCGGGAATATCAACAAATTCCCAAGCGCCGTAACAGGGCAGTTCCACATAAACCAGCATTGCTCCTGATCAAGACTTGATTGTTTATACAGCGTATCCGTTAACACTGGAAACTCCTTTGTAAAACATTTCGATCATCCCGTGACCGTGGCTACGTTCGGCGACCAGTTATGTCACCCCGAGCACAAGTATTGAGAAATCTTCCAAAAGAAAGGATCGATGTTTCTACATCTCCGACATACTATTACGTTATAACGTATAACGTTATATAATATTACGTTATAACGTATAACGTTATATACTATTACGTTATAACGTATAACGTTATATACTATTACGTTATAACGTATAACGTTATATACTATTACGTTATGTCGTATAACGTTATATACTATTACGTTATGTCGTATAACGTTGTATACTATTAGGCTATAAGGTATAACGTTATATTGCAGCACTATATGACGTTTAACGTTATATACTATTACGTTATGTCGTGTGACGTTTTATACTATTACGTTACAGGGTATAACGTTATATTGCATCACTATATGATGTATAACCTTGTATACTATTACGTTATGTCGTATAATGTTATATACTATTACGTTATGCCATATAACGCTATATACTATTACGCTATGACGTATAACGTTACATACTATTACGATACAACGTATAACGTTATATCGCATCACTATATGACGTATAACGTTATATACTATTACGTTATAGCGAATAAATTTATATCGCATCACCATAAGACGTATAACGCTATATACTTTTTCGTTACGTCGTGTAACGTTTTATACTATTACGTCATAACGCAAAACGTTTTATACTATTATGGTATAACGTATTACGTTATATTGCATCACCATATGATGTATACCTTTTATACCATTACGTTATAACTTACAACGTTATATTGCATCACTATATCACGTATAACGTCATATACTGTTACGTTATAACGTATAACGTTATATTGCATCACTATATCACGTATAACTTTATGAAGTATTACGTTATAACGTATAGCGACATATTCCATTACTATGTGACGTATAACGTTATATACTATTACGATATAACCTATAACGTTGTACTGCATCACTATATGACGTATAACGTTATGTACTATTACGTTATAAGGTATAACTATATATTCCATCACTATGTGAAGTATAACGTTATATACTATTACGTTATAACGCATAACGATATATTGTACCACCATATGACGTATAACTTTATATAGCATCACTATATGACGTATAACGATATAGACTATTACGTTATAACGTTTAACGTTATATTGCATCTCTATATGAAGTATAACGTATTATTGCAACACTATATGACGTATAACGTTTATACTATTACGTTATAACTTATAACTTTATATTGCATTACTATATGACGTATAACGTTGTATACTATTACGCTATAAGGTATACCGATATATTGCATCACTATATCACTTATAACATTATAATGCATCACTATATGACGTATAACGATATATACTATTACGTTATAACGTATAACGTTATACTGCATCACTATATGTCGTATAACGTTATATACTATTACGTTATAACGTAAAACGATATATTGCATCACTATATGATGTCTAACGTTATACACTATTACGTTATATCGTATAACGCTATATTGCATCACTATATGACGTATAACGGTATATTCCATCACTATGTGAATTATAACGATATAGACTATTACGTTATAACGTATAACGTTATATTGCATCTCCATATGACGTATAACGTTATATTGTATCACTATATAACGCATAACGTTATATACTATTAAGTTAAAACGTATAACGACATAATGCATTACTATGTGACGTATAACGTTATATACTATTACGTTATAACGCATAACGATATAATGCACCACTATATGACGTATAACGTTATATTCTATTACGTTATAACGTATAACGTTATATTGCATATCTATATGACGTATAACGTATTATTGCATCACTATATGACGTATAACGTTATATACTATTACGTTATAAAGCATAACGTTATATTGCATCACTGTATCACGTATAACGTTATGGAGTATTACGTTCTAACGTATAGCGACATATTGCATTACTATTTGACGTATAACGTTATATACTATTACGTTATAACCTACAACGTTATACTGCATCACTATATGACGTATAACGTTATATACTATTACGCTATAAGGTATAACGATATATTGCATCACTATGTCACTTATAACGTTATATTGCTTCTCCATATGACGTATAACGATATAGACTATTACGTTATAACGTATAACATTATATTGCATCTCTATATGACGTATAACGTTATATAGCATCACTATATGACGTATAACGTTATATACTATTACGTTATAACGTATAACGTTATATTGCATCTCTATATGACGTATAACATTATATTGTATCACTATATAACGCATAACGTTATACACTATTAAGTTAAAACGTATAACGACATAATGCATTACTATGTGACGTATAACGTTATATACTATTACGTTATAACGCATAACGATATATTGCACCACTATATGACGTATAACGTTATATTCTATTACGTTATAACGTATAACGTTATATTGCATCTCTATATAACGTATAACGTATTATTGAATCACTGTATGACGTATAACGTTGATACTACTACGTTATAACTTATAACGTTATATTGCATCACTATATGAAGTATAACCTTATATACTAATACGTTATAACGCATAACGTTATATTGCATCACTATATCACTTACAACGATATATTGCATCACTATACTACGTATAACGTATACGTAGTATAATGTTACGTTATAACGTATAACGTTATATTGCATCACTATATCAAGTATAACGTTACGGAGTATTACGTTATAACGTATAACGACATTATGCATTACTATGTGACGTATAACGTTATATACTATTACGTTATAACCTATAACGTTAAATTGCATCTCTATACAACGTACAACGTATTATTGAATCACTGTATGACGTATAACGTTGATACTACTACGTTATAACTTATAACGTTATATTGCATCACGATATGACGTATAACTTTATATTGCACCACTATATGACTTATAACTTTATATTGCATCACTATATGATGTCTAACGTTATATAATTTTACGTTATAACGTATAACGCTATATTGCATCACTATATGACGTATAACGTTATATACTATTACGTTATTGCGTATAACGATATATTGCACCACTATATGACGTATCACTTTATATTGCATCACTATATGACGTATAACGTTATATACTATTACGTTATAACGTATAACGTTATATACTATTACGTTATAACGTATAACGCTATATTGCATCACTATATCAAGTATAACGTTACGGAGTATTACATTATAACGTATAACGACATTATGCGTTACTATGTGACGTATAACGTTATATACTATTACGTTATAACCTATAACGTTATATTGCATCTCTATATAGCGTATAACGTATTATTGAATCACTGTATGACGTATAACGTTGATACTACTACGTTATAACTTATAACGTTATATTACATCACTATATGAAGTATAACCTTATATACTATTACGTTATAACGCATAACGTTATATTGCATCACTATATGAAGTATAACCTTATATAATATTATGTTATAACGCATAATCGTTATATTGCTTCACTATATCACTTACAACGTTATATTGCATCACTATATGACGTATAACGTCATATACTGTTACGTTATAACGTATAACGTTATATTGCATCACTATATGACGTATAACGTTATATAGCATCACTATATGACGTATAACGTTATATACTATTACGTTATAACGTATAACGTTATATTGCATCACTATATCACTTACAACGTTATATTGCATTACTATATGACGTATAACGTCATATACTGTTACGTTATAACGCATAACGATATATTGCACCACTATATGACGTATAACGTTATATACTATTACGTTATAACGTATAACGTTATATTGCATCACTATATGATGTCTAACGTTATATAATTTTACGTTATAACGTATAACGCTATATTGCATCACTATATGATGTCTAACGTTATATACTATTACGTTATAACGTATAACGCTACATTGCATAACTATATGACGTATAACGTATTATTGCATCACTATATGACGTATAACGTTGATACTATTACGTTATAACTTATAACGTTATATTGCATCACTATATGACGTGTAACGTTATATACTATTACGTTATAAGGTATAACGATATATTGCATCACTATATCACTTATAACGTTATATTTCATCACTATATGACGCATAACGTCATGTACTATTACGTTATAACGTATAACGCTATATTGCATCACTATATGACGTAAAACGTTATATTGCATCTCTATATGACGTATAACGTTATATACCATTACGTTATAACGTATAACGTTATATTGCATCACTATATCACTTACAACGTTATATTGCATTACTATATGACGTATAACGTCATATACTGTTACGTTATAACGAATAACGATATATTGCACCACTATATGACGTATAACGTTATATACTATTACGTTATAACGTATAACGTTATATTGCATCACTATATGGCGTATAACGTTATATACTATTACGTTATAGCGTATAACGATATATTGCACCACTATATGACGTATCACTTTATATTGCATCACTATATGACGTATAACGTTATATACTATGACGATATAACGTATAACGATATATTGCATCACTATATGATGTCTAACGTTATATACTATTACGTTGTAACGTATAACGCTACATTGCATAACTATATGACGTATAACGTACTATTGCATCACTATATGACGTATAACGTTAATACTATTACGTTATAACTTATAACGTTATATTGCATCGCTATATGAAGTATAACGTTACGGAGTATTACGTTATAACGTATAACGACATTATGCATTACTATGTGACGTATAACGTTATATACTATTACGTTATAACCTATAACGTTATATTGCATCTCCATATAACGTATAACGTAATATTGAATCACTGTATGACGTATAACGTTGATACTACTACGTTATAACTTATAACGTTACATTGCATCACTATATGATGTATAACCTTATATACTATTACGTTATAACGCATAACGTTATATTGCATCACTATATCAGTTACAACGATATATTGCATCACTATACTACGTATAACGTATACGTAGTATGCTGTTACGTTATAACGCATAACGTTATATTGCATCACTATATCAAGTATGACGTTACGGAGTATTACGTTATAACGTATAACGACATTATGCATTACTATGTGACGTATAACGTTATATACTATTACGTTATGACCCATAACGTTATATTGCATCTCTATACAACGTATAACGTATTATTGAATCACTGTATGACGTATAACGTTGATACTACTACGTTATAACTTATAACGTTATATTGCATCACGATATGACGTATAACTTTATATTGCACCACTATATGACTTATAACTTTATATTGCATCACTATAAGATGTCTAACGTTATATAATTTTACGTTATAACGTATAACGCTATATTGCATCACTATATGACGTATAACGTTATATACTATTACGTTATAGCGTATAACGATATATTGCACCACTATATGACGTATCACTTTATTTTGCATCACTATATGACGTATAACGTTATATACTATTACGTTATAACGTATAACGTTATATTGCATCACTATATCACTTACAACGTTATATTGCATTACTATATGACGTATAACGTCATATACAGTTACGTAATAACGAATAACGATATATTGCACCACTATATGACGTATAACGTTACATACTATTACGTTATAACGTATAACGACATTATGCATTACTATGTGACATATAACGTTATATACTGTTACGTTATAACCTATAACGTTATATTGCACCTCTATACAACGTATAACGTATTATTAAATCACTGTATGACGTATAACGTTGATACTACTACGTTATAACTTATAACGTTATATTGCATCACGATATGACGTATAACTTTATATTGCACCACTATATGACTTAGAACTTTATATTGCATCACTGTATGATGTCTAACGTTATATACTATTACGTTGTAACGTATAACGCTACATTGCATAACTATATGACGTATAACGTACTATTGCATCACTATATGACGTATAACGTTAATACTATTACGTTATAACTTATAACGTTATATTGCATCACTATATGAAGTATAACCTTATATAATATTATGTTATAACGCATAATCGTTATATTGCTACACTATATCACTTACAACGTTATATTGCATCACTATATGACGTATAACGTCATATACTGTTACGTTATAACGTATAACGATATATTGCACCACTATATGACGTATCACTTTATATTGCATCACTATATGACGTATAACGTTATATACTATTACGTTATAACGTATAACGTTATATTGCATCACTATATCACTTACAACGTTATATTGCATTACTATATAACGTATAACGTCATATACAGTTACGTTATAACGAATAACGATATATTGCACCACTATATGACGTATAACGTTACATACTATTACGTTATAACGTATAACGTTATATTGCATCACTATATCAAGTATAACGTTACGGAGTATTACGTTATAACGTATAACGACATTATGCATTATTATGTGACGTATAACGTTATATACTGTTACGTTATAACCTATAACGTTATATTGCACCTCTATACAACGTATAACGTATTATTGAATCACTGTATGACGTATAACGTTGATACTACTACGTTATAACTTATAACGTTATATTGCATCACGATATTACGTATAACTTTATATTGCACCACTATATGACTTATAACTTTATATTGCATCACTATATGATGTCTAACGTTATATAATTTTACGTTATAACGTATCACTTTATATTGCATCACTATATGACGTATAACGTTATATACTATTACGATATAACGTATAACGATATATTGCACCACTATATGACGTATAACGTTATATACTATTACGTTATAACGTATAACGTTATATTGCATCACTATATCACTTACAACGTTATATTGCATTACTATATGACGTATAACGTCATATACTGTTACGTTATAACGCATAACGATATATTGCACCACTATATGACGTATAACGTTATATACTATTACGTTATAACGTATAACGTTATATTGCATCACTATATGATGTCTAACGTTATATAATTTTACGTTATAACGTATAACGCTATATTGCATCACTATATGATGTCTAACGTTATATACTATTACGTTATAACGTATAACGCTACATTGCATAACTATATGACGTATAACGTATTATTGCATCACTATATGACGTATAACGTTGATACTATTACGTTATAACTTATAACGTTATATTGCATCACTATATGACGTGTAACGTTATATACTATTACGTTATAAGGTATAACGATATATTGCATCACTATATCACTTATAACGTTATATTTCATCACTATATGACGCATAACGTCATGTACTATTACGTTATAAACGTATAACGCTATATTGCATCACTATATGACGTAAAACGTTATATTGCATCTCTATATGACGTATAACGTTATATACCATTACGTTATAACGTATAACGTTATATTGCATCACTATATCACTTACAACGTTATATTGCATTACTATATGACGTATAACGTCATATACTGTTACGTTATAACGAATAACGATATATTGCACCACTATATGACGTATAACGTTATATACTATTACGTTATAACGTATAACGTTATATTGCATCACTATATGGCGTATAACGTTATATACTATTACGTTATAGCGTATAACGATATATTGCACCACTATATGACGTATCACTTTATATTGCATCACTATATGACGTATAACGTTATATACTATGACGATATAACGTATAACGATATATTGCATCACTATATGATGTCTAACGTTATATACTATTACGTTGTAACGTATAACGCTACATTGCATAACTATATGACGTATAACGTACTATTGCATCACTATATGACGTATAACGTTAATACTATTACGTTATAACTTATAACGTTATATTGCATCGCTATATGAAGTATAACGTTACGGAGTATTACGTTATAACGTATAACGACATTATGCATTACTATGTGACGTATAACGTTATATACTATTACGTTATAACCTATAACGTTATATTGCATCTCCATATAACGTATAACGTAATATTGAATCACTGTATGACGTATAACGTTGATACTACTACGTTATAACTTATAACGTTACATTGCATCACTATATGATGTATAACCTTATATACTATTACGTTATAACGCATAACGTTATATTGCATCACTATATCAGTTACAACGATATATTGCATCACTATACTACGTATAACGTATACGTAGTATGCTGTTACGTTATAACGCATAACGTTATATTGCATCACTATATCAAGTATGACGTTACGGAGTATTACGTTATAACGTATAACGACATTATGCATTACTATGTGACGTATAACGTTATATACTATTACGTTATGACCCATAACGTTATATTGCATCTCTATACAACGTATAACGTATTATTGAATCACTGTATGACGTATAACGTTGATACTACTACGTTATAACTTATAACGTTATATTGCATCACGATATGACGTATAACTTTATATTGCACCACTATATGACTTATAACTTTATATTGCATCACTATAAGATGTCTAACGTTATATAATTTTACGTTATAACGTATAACGCTATATTGCATCACTATATGACGTATAACGTTATATACTATTACGTTATAGCGTATAACGATATATTGCACCACTATATGACGTATCACTTTATTTTGCATCACTATATGACGTATAACGTTATATACTATTACGTTATAACGTATAACGTTATATTGCATCACTATATCACTTACAACGTTATATTGCATTACTATATGACGTATAACGTCATATACAGTTACGTAATAACGAATAACGATATATTGCACCACTATATGACGTATAACGTTACATACTATTACGTTATAACGTATAACGACATTATGCATTACTATGTGACATATAACGTTATATACTGTTACGTTATAACCTATAACGTTATATTGCACCTCTATACAACGTATAACGTATTATTAAATCACTGTATGACGTATAACGTTGATACTACTACGTTATAACTTATAACGTTATATTGCATCACGATATGACGTATAACTTTATATTGCACCACTATATGACTTAGAACTTTATATTGCATCACTGTATGATGTCTAACGTTATATACTATTACGTTGTAACGTATAACGCTACATTGCATAACTATATGACGTATAACGTACTATTGCATCACTATATGACGTATAACGTTAATACTATTACGTTATAACTTATAACGTTATATTGCATCACTATATGAAGTATAACCTTATATAATATTATGTTATAACGCATAATCGTTATATTGCTACACTATATCACTTACAACGTTATATTGCATCACTATATGACGTATAACGTCATATACTGTTACGTTATAACGTATAACGATATATTGCACCACTATATGACGTATCACTTTATATTGCATCACTATATGACGTATAACGTTATATACTATTACGTTATAACGTATAACGTTATATTGCATCACTATATCACTTACAACGTTATATTGCATTACTATATAACGTATAACGTCATATACAGTTACGTTATAACGAATAACGATATATTGCACCACTATATGACGTATAACGTTACATACTATTACGTTATAACGTATAACGTTATATTGCATCACTATATCAAGTATAACGTTACGGAGTATTACGTTATAACGTATAACGACATTATGCATTATTATGTGACGTATAACGTTATATACTGTTACGTTATAACCTATAACGTTATATTGCACCTCTATACAACGTATAACGTATTATTGAATCACTGTATGACGTATAACGTTGATACTACTACGTTATAACTTATAACGTTATATTGCATCACGATATTACGTATAACTTTATATTGCACCACTATATGACTTATAACTTTATATTGCATCACTATATGATGTCTAACGTTATATAATTTTACGTTATAACGTATCACTTTATATTGCATCACTATATGACGTATAACGTTATATACTATTACGATATAACGTATAACGATATATTGCATCACTATATGATGTCTAACGTTATATACTATTACGTTGTAACGTATAACGCTACATTGCATAACTATATGACGTATAACGTATTATTGCATCACTATATGACGTATAACGTTTATACTATTACGTTATAACTTATAACGTTATATTGCATCACTATATGAAGTATAATCTTATATAATATTATGTTATAACGCATAATCGTTATATTGCTTCACTATATCACTTACAACGTTATATTGCATCACTATATGACGTATAACGTCATATACTGTTACGTTATAACGTATAACATTATATTGCATCAGTATATGACGTATAACGTTATATAGCATCACTATATGACGTATAACGTTATATACTATTACGTTATAACGTATAACGTTATATTGCATCACTATATCACTTACAACGTTATATTGCATTACTATATGACGTATAACGTCATTTACTGTTACGTTGTAACGCATAACGATATATTGCACCACTATATGACGTATAACGTTATATACTATTACGTTATAACGTATAACGTTATATTGCATCACTATATGATGTCTAACGTTATATAATTTTACGTTATAACGTATAACGCTATATTGCATCACTATATGACGTATAACGTTATATACTATTACGTTATAGCGTATAACGATATATTGCACCACTATATGACGTATCATTTTATATTGCATCACTATATGACGTATAACGTTATATACTGTTACGATATAACGTATAACGATATATTGCATCACTATATGATGTCTAACGTTATATACTATTACGTTATAACGTATAACGCTACATTGCATAACTGTATGACGTATAACGTATTATTGCATCACTATATGACGTATAACGTTGATACTATTACGTTATAACTTATAACGTTATATTGCATCACTATATGACGTGTAACGTTATATACTATTACGTTATAAGGTATAACGATGTATTGCATCACTATATCACTTATAACGTTATATTCCATCACTATATGACGCATAACGTCATGTACTATTACGTTATAACATATAACGCTATATTGCATCACTATATGACGTAAAACGTTATATTGCATCTCTATATGACGTATAACGTATTATTGCATCACTATATGACGTATAACGTTATATACTATTACGTTATAACGTATAACGATATATTGCATCACTATATGACGTATAACTATATAGACTATTACGTTATAGCCTATAACGTAATACTGCATCACTATATGTCGTATAACATTATATACTATTACGTTATAACGTATAACGATACTTTGCATCACTATATGATGTCTAACGTTATATACTATTACGTTATAACGTAGAACGCTCTACAGCATCACTATATGACGTATAACGATATAGTCCATCACTATGTGAAGTATAACGATATAGACTATTACGTTATAACGTATAACGTTATATTGCATCTCTATATGACGTGTAACGTTATATTGTATCACTATATATCGTATAATGATATGGAGTATTACGTTATAACGTATAGCGACATATTGCATTACTATGTGACGTATAACGTTATATACCATTACGTTATAACGTATAACGTTATATTGCATCTCTATATGATTTCCAACGTTATATACTATTACGTTATAACGTATAACGCTACATTGCATAACTATATGTCGCATAACATTATATTGCATCACTATATGTGGTATAACGTCATATACTATTACGTTATAACGTATAACGTTATATTGCATCTCTATATAACGTTATATACTATTACGTTATAACGTATGACGATATATTGCACCACTATATGACGTACAACTCTATATTGCATCTGTGTATGTCGTATAACGTTATATACTATTACGTTATAGCGTATAACGATATATTGCACCTCTATATGGCGTATCACTCTATAGTGCATCACTATGTGACGTATAACGCTATATTGCATCTCTATATGACGTATAACGTCATATTGTATCACTATATAACGCATAACGTTATATACTATTAAGTTAAAACGTATAACGACATAATGCATTACTATGTGACGTATAACGTTATATACTATTACGTTATAACGCATAACGATATATTGCACCACTATATGACGAATAACGTTATATTCTATTACGTTATAACGTATAACGTTATATTGCATATCTATATGGCGTATAACGGTATATTCCATCACTATGTGAATTATAACGATATAGACTATTACGTTATAACGTATAACGTTATATTGCATCTCTATATAACGTTATATACTATTACGTTATAACGTATGACGATATATTGCACCACTATATGACGTACAACTCTATATTGCATCTGTGTATGTCGTATAACGTTATATACTATTACGTTATAACGTGAAACGATATATTGCATCACTATATGATGTCTAACGTTATATACTATTACGTTATAACGTATAACGCTATATTGCATCACTATATGGCGTATAACGGTATATTCCATCACTATGTGAATTATAACGATATAGACTATTACGTTATAACGTATAACGTTATATTGCATCTCTATATGACGTATAACGTTATATTGTATCACTATATAACGCATAACGTTATATACTATTAAGTTAAAACGTATAACGACATAATGCATTACTATGTGACGTATAACGTTATATACTATTACGTTATAACGCATAACGATATATTGCACCACTATATGACGAATAACGTTATATTCTATTACGTTATAACGTATAACGTTATATTGCATATCTATATGACGTATAACGTATTATTGCATCACTATATGACGTATAACGTTATATACTATTACGTTATAACGCATAACGTTATATTGCATCACTGTATCACGTATAACGTTATGGAGTATTACGTTATAACGTATAGCGACATATTGCATTACTATTTGACGTATAACGTTATATACTATTACGTTATAACCTATAACGTTATACTGCGTCACTATATGACGTATAACGTTATATACTATTACGTTATAAGGTATAACGATATATTGCATCACTATATCACTTATAACGTTATATTGCTTCTCCATATGACGTATGACGATATAGACTATTACGTTATAACGTATAACATTATATTGCATCTCTATATGACGTATAACGTTATATAGCATCACTATATGACGTATAACGTTATATACTATTACGTTATAACGTATAACGTTATATTGCATCACTATATCAAGTATAACGTTACGGAGTATTACGTTATAACGTATAACGACATTATGCATTACTATGTGACGTATAACGTTGTATACTATTACGTTATAACCTATAACGTTATATTGCATCTCTATATAACGTATAACGTATTATTGAATCACTGTATGACGTATAACGTTGATACTACTACGTTATTACTTATAACGTTATATTGCATCACTATATGAAGTATAACCTTATATACTATTACGTTATAACGCATACCGTTATAGTGCATCACTATATCACTTACAACGATATATTGCATCACTATACTACGTATAACGTATACGTAGTATACTGTTACGTTATAACGTATAACGTTATATTGCATCACTATATCAAGTATAACGTTACGGAGTATTACGTTATAACGTATAACGACATTATGCATTACTATGTGACGTATAACGTTATATACTGTTACGTTATAACCTATAACGTTATATTGCACCTCTATACAACGTATAACGTATTATTGAATCACTGTATGACGTATAACGTTGATACTACTACGTTATAACTTATAACGTTATATTGCATCACGATATGACGTATAACTTTATATTGCACCACTATATGACTTATAACTTTATATTGCATCACTATATGATGTCTAACGTTATATAATTTTACGTTATAACGTATAACGCTATATTGCATCACTATATGACGTATAACGTTATATACTATTATGTTATAGCGTATAACGATATATTGCACCACTATATGACGTATCACTTTATATTGCATCACTATATGACGTATAACGTTATATACTATTACGATATAACGTATAACGATATATTGCATCACTATATGATGTCTAACGTTATATACTATTACGTTGTAACGTATAACGCTACATTGCATAACTATATGACGTATAACGTATTATTGCATCACTATATGACGTATAACGTTATATACTATTACGTTATAACGTATAACGTTATATTGCATCACTATATCACTTACAACGTTATATTGCATTACTATATGACGTATAACGTCATTTACTGTTACGTTCTAACGCATAACGATATATTGCACCACTATATGACGTATAACGTTATATACTATTACGTTATAACGTATAACGTTATATTGCATCACTATATGATGTCTAACGTTATATAATTTTACGTTAAAACGTATAACGCTATATTGCATCACTATATGACGTATAACGTTATATACTATTACGTTATAGCGTATAACGATATATTGCACCACTATATGACGTATCATTTTATATTGCATCACTATATGACGTATAACATTATATACTATTACGTTATAAGGTATAACGTTATATTGCTTCACTATATGACGTATAACCTTATATACTATTACATTATAAGGTATAACGATATATTGCACCACTATATGACGTATAACGTCATATACTATTACGTTATAACCTATAACGTTGTACTGCATCATTATATGACGTATAACGTCATATACTATTACGTTATAAGATATAACGTTATATTGCATCACTGTATCACTTATACCGTTATATAGCATCCCAATATGACGTATAACGTTATGAACTATTACGTTATGACGTATAGCGTTATATTGCATCACTATATCACTTACAACGTTATATTGCATCACTATATCACTTATAACGTTATATGGCATTACTATATAACGTATAACGTTATGGAGTATTACGTTATAACCTATAGTGTTATAGAGTATTACCTTATATCGTATAACGATTTTCACTATTACTTATAACGCATAACGCTATATTGCGTCACTATATGATGTATAACGTTATATACTATTACGTAATAAGGTATAACGTTATTTTGCATCACTATAACACTTATAACGTTATATTGCATCACTATGTCACTTATAACGATACATTGCACCAGTATATGAGGTATAACGATATATACTATTGCGTTAGAACCTATAACGTTGTACTGCATCACTATATCACTTATAACGTTATATTGCATCACTATATGACGTATAACGTTATATACTATTACGTTATAAGGTATAACGTTATATTGCATCACTATATCACTTATAACGTTATATTGCTTCACTATATGAAGCGTAACGTTATATACTAGTACGTTATAACGCATAACGTTATATTGCATCACTATATCACTTATAACGTTATTTGCATCACGATATCACTTATAACGTTATATTGCATCACGATATCACTTATAACGTTATATTGCATCACTATATCACTTATAACGTTATATTGCATCACTATGTCACTTATAACGATACATTGCACCAGTATATGAGGTATAACGATATATACTATTACGTTAGAACCTATAACGTTGTACTGCATCACTATATCACTTATAACGTTATATTGCATTACTATATGACGTATAACGTTTTGGAGTATTACGTTACAACGTATAACGATATATTGCATCACTATGTGACATATAACGTTATATACTATTACGTTATAACCTATAACGTTGTACTGCGTCACAATATGACGCACAACGACATATACTGTTATAACGTATAACGTTATATTGCATTACTATATGACGTATAACGGTATGGAGTATTACGTTACAACCTATAACGTTTTACTGCGTCACTATATGACGTGTAACGTTATATACTATTACGTTATAAGGTATAACAATATATTGCATCACTATATGAAGTATAACATTATATACTATTACGTTATGAGGTATAACGTTATATTGCTTCACTATATGAAGTATAACATTATATACTATTACGTTATAAGGTATAACGTTATATTGCATCACTATATCACTTATAACGTTATATAGCAACCCTATATGACGTATAACGTTATGAACTATTACGTTATAACGTATAGCGTTGTAGAGTATTACCTTATATCGTGTAACGATTTAAATTATTACGTTATAACGCATAACGTTATATTGCATCACTATATCACTTATAACGTTATATTGCATCACTATATCACTTATAACGTTATATTGTACCACTATATCAGTTATAACGTTATATTGCATCACTATATCACATATAACGTTATATTTCACCGCTATATGACGTATAACGTCATATACTATTACGTTAGAACCTCTAACGATATACTGCGTCACTATATGACGTATAACGATATATACTATTACGTTATAAGGTATAACGATATAATGCATCACTATATGAAGTATAACCTTATATACTATTACGCTATAAGGTATAACAAAATATTGCACCACTATATGACGTATAACGTCGTATAATATT
This sequence comes from Bombus affinis, assembly GCF_024516045.1. NCBI lineage: Eukaryota > Metazoa > Arthropoda > Insecta > Hymenoptera > Apidae > Bombus > Bombus affinis. Next base: position 35,493 of record NW_026109107.1, read on the forward strand.
ACGTTATAACCTGTAACGTTGTACTGCATCACTATATGACGTATAACGTTATAAACTATTACGTAATAAGGCATAACGTCATATTGCATCACTATATCACTTATAACGATATATTGCACCACTATATGACGTATAACGTCATATACTATTACGTTAGAACCTATAAAGTTATACTGCGTCACTATATGACGTATAACGATATATACTATTGTATTATAAGGTATAACGATATATGGCATCACTATATGAAGTATAACCTTATATACTATTACGCTATAAGGTATAACAATATATTGCACGACTATACGACGTATAACGTCGTATAATATTACGTTATAACCTGTAACGTTGTACTGCATAACTATATGACGTATAACGTTATAAACTATTACGTTATAAGGCATAACGTCATATTGCATCACTATATGAAGTATAACCTTATGTACTCTTACGTTATAAGGTATAACGATATATTGCATCACTATATGAAGTATAACCTTATGTACTATTACGTTATAACCTATAACGTTGTACTGCATCACTATATGACGTATAACCTTATATACTATTACATTATAAGGTATAACGTTATATTGCATCACTATATCACTTATAACGATATATAGCATCACTATATGAAGTATAACGTTATATACTTTTACATTATAACTTATAACGTTATAGAATATTACGCTATAACGTATGACTACATATTGCATCACTACATGAAGTATAACCTTATATACTCTTACGTTATAAGGTATAACGATATATTGCATCAGTATATGAAGTATAACCTTATGTACTATTACGTTATAACCTATAACGTTGTACTGCATCACTATATGACGTATAACGTTATATACTATTACGTTATAAGGTATAACGTTATATTGCATCACTATATCACTTATAACGTTATATTGCATCACTATATGAAGTATAACGTTATATACTAGTACGTTATAACGCATAACGTTATATTGCATCACTATATGACGCATAACGTCATATACTATTGCATTATAACGTATAACGTTATACAGTATTACGCTATACATATTACATATTACATATTACATCACTATATGACGAATAATGTTATATACTATTACGTTATAATGCATAATGTTATATTGCACCACTATATGACGTATAACGTTATATACCATTACGCTATAACGGATAACGATATATTTCATCACTATGTGACGTATAACGTTATATACTATTACATTATTACCTATAACGTTATAGTGCATCACTATATGACGTATAACGTTATAATGCATTACTATATGACGTATAACCTTGTGGGGTATTACGTTACAACCTATAACGTTATACTGCTTCACTATATGACGTATAACGTTATATACTATTACGTTATAAGGTATAACGGTATATTGCATCACTATATGAAGTATAACCTTATATACTCTTACGTTATAAGGTATAACGATATATTGCATCACTATATGAAGTATAACCTTATGTACTATTACGTTATAACCTATAACGTTGTACTGCATCACTATATGACGTATAACCTTATATACTATTACATTATAACGTATAACGTTATATTGCATCACTATATCACTTATAACGATATATAGCATCACTATATGAAGTATAACGTTATATACTTTTACATTATAACTTATAACGTTATAGAATATTACGCTATAACGTATGACTACATATTGCATCACTATATGACGTATAACGATATATACTATTACGTTATAACGTATAACGGTATATTGCATCACTATATGAAGTATAACCTTATATACTATTACGTTATAAGGTATAACGATATATTGCATCACTATATGAGGTATAACCTTATATACTACTACATTATAAGGTATAACGATATATTGCACCACTATATGACGTATAACGTTATATACTATTACGTTATAACCTATAACGTTGTACTGCATCACTATATGACGTATAACGTTATATACTATTACATTATAACCTATAACGTTGTACTGCATCACTATATGACGTATAACCTTATATACTATTACATTATAAGGTATAACGTTATATTGCATCACTATATCACTTATAACGATATATAGCATCACTATATGAAGTATAACGTTATATACTTTTACATTATAACTTATAACGTTATAGAATATTACGCTATAACGTATGACTACATATTGCATCACTATATGACGTATAACGATATATACTATTACGTCATAACGTATAACGGTATATTGCATCACTATTTGACGTATAACGTTATATACTATTACGTTATAATGCATAACGTTATATTGCATCACTATATGACGTATAACGTTATATACTATTACGTTATAACGGATAACGATATATTTCATCACTATGTGACGTATGCGTATGTGACGTATTACTATATGACGTATAACGTTATGGAGTATTGCGTTACAACGTATAACGATATATTGCATCACTATGTGACATATAACGTTATATGCTATTATGTTATAAGGTATAAAGTTATATAGTGATGCAATATAACGTTATACCTTATAACATAATAGTATATAACATTATACGTCATATAGTAATGCACTACATCGTTATAGGTTATGACGTAATAGTATATGACGTTATACGCCATATAGTGGTGTATTATGACGTTATAAGTGATATAGTGATGCAATATAACGTTATACCTTATAACGTAATAGCATATAACGTTATATGTCTCATAGTGATGCAATATATCGTTATACGTTGTAACGCAATACTCCATAACGTTATACGTCATATCGTAATACAATATTACGTTATAAGTGATATAGTGATGCAATATAACGCTATACGTTATAACGTAATAGTTCATAACGTTATACGTCATATAGTGATGCAGTACAACGTTATAGGTTATAAGGTAATAGTACATAAGGTTATACTTCATATACTGATGCAATATATCGTTATACCTTATAACGTAAGAGTATATAAGGTTATACTTCATATAGTGATGCAATATGTAGTCATACGTTATAGCGTAATATTCTATAACGTTATAAGTTATAATGTAAAAGTATATAACGTTATACTTCATATAGTGATGCTATATATCGTTATAAGTGATATAGTGATGCAATATAACGTTATACCTTATAATGTAATAGTATATAAGGTTATACGTCATATAGTGATGCAGTACAACGTTATAGGTTATAACGTAATAGTACATAAGGTTATACTTCATATAGTGATGCAATATATCGTTATACCTTATAACGTAAGAGTATATAAGGTTATACTTCATATAGTGATGCAATATGACGTTATGCCTTATAACGTAATAGTTTATAACGTTATACGTCATATAGTTATGCAGTACAACGTTACAGGTTATAACGTAATATTATACGACGTTATACGTCGTATAGTCGTGCAATATATTGTTATACCTTATAGCGTAATAGTATATAAGGTTATACTTCATATAGTGATGCAATATAACGTATAGCGTTATATTGCATAGCGTATAGCGTTATATAACGTATAGCGTTATATTGCATCACTATATCACTTGTAACGTTATATTGCATCACTATATCACTTATAACGTTATATTGCATTACTATATGACGTATAACGTTATGGAGTATTACGTTACAACGAATAACGATATATTGCATCACTATGTGGCGTATAACGATATATACTATTACGTTATAACGCATAACGTTATATTGCATCACTATATCACTCATAACTTTATATTGCACCACTATATGACGTATAACGGCATATACTATTACGTTGTAACCTATAACGTTGTACTGCATCACTGTATGACGTATAACGTTATATACTATTACGTTATAATGCATAACGTTACATTGCATCACTATATGACGTATAACGTTATGGAGTATTACGTTACAACGTATAACGATATATTGCATCACTATGTGACATATAACGTTATATGCTATTACGTTATAATGCATAACGTTATATTGCATCACTATATGACGTATAACGTTATGGAGTATTACGTTACAACGTATAACGATATATTGCATCACTATGTGACATATAACGTTATATGCTATTACGTTATAACGTATGGCGATATATTTCATCACTATATCATAACTATGTGACACTATGTGACGGATAACGTTATATACTATTACGTTATTACCTATAACGTTATACTGCATCACTATATGACGTATAACGTCATATACTGTTATAACGTATAACGTTATATTGCATGACTATATGACGTATAACGTTATGGAGTATTACGTTACAACGTATAACGATATATTGCATCACTATGTGACATATAACGTTATATGCTATTACGTTATAAGGTATAACGTTATATTGCATCACTATATCACTTATAACGTTATAATGCACCACTATATGGCGTATAACGTCATATACTATTACGTTATAACCTATAACGATGTAGTGCATCACTATATGACGTATAACGTTATATACTATTATGTTATAAGGTGATACGTTATATTGCATCACTATATCACCTATAACGTTATATAGCATCCCTATATGACGTGTAACGTTATGAACTATTACGTTATAACGTATAACGTTGTACTGCATCACTATATGACGTATAACGTTATATACTATTACGTTATAAGGTATAACGTTATATTGCATCACTATATCACTTATAACGTTATATTGCTTCCCTATATGAAGCGTAACGTTATATACTAGTACGTTATAACGCATAACGTTATATTGCATCACTATATGACGTATAACGTTATGGAGTATTACGTTTTAACGTATAACGTTATATACTATTACGTTATAACGCATAACGTTATATTGCATCACTATATCACTTATAACGTTATATTGCATCACTATATCACTTATAACGTTATATTGCATCACTATATGACGCATAACGTCATATACTATTACATTATAACTTATAACGTTATAGAGTATTACGCTATAACGTAAGACTACATATTGTATCACTATATGACGAATAACGTCATATACTTTTACGTTATAACGTATAACGGTATATTGCATTACTATATGACGCATAACGTTATGGAGCATTACGTTACAGCGTATAACGACATATTGCATGACTATGTGACGTATAACGTTATATACTATTGCGTTATAACCTATAACGTTATACTGCATCACTATATGACGTATAACGTTATATACTATTACGGTATAACGTATAACTATATATTGCATCACTATTTGACGTATAACGTTATATACTATTACGTTATAGCGGATAACGATATATTTCAGCACTATGTGACGTATAACGTTATATTGCATTACTATATGACGTATAACGTTATGGAGTATTACCGTTTTTCACTATAACGTTATATACTATTACGTTATAACGGATAACGATATCTTTCATCACTATGTGACGTATAACGTTATATACTATTGCGTTAGAACCTATAACGTTATACTGCGTATCTATATGACGTATAACGATATATACTATTACGATATAAGGTATAACGATATAATGCATCACTATATGAAGTATAACCTTATATACTATTACGTTATAAGGTATATCGATATACTGCATCACTATATGAAGTATAACGTTATATTGCATTACTATATGATGTATAACGTTATGGAGTATTACGTTTTAACGTATAACGTTATATACTATTACGTTATAACGGATAACGATATCTTTCATCACTATGTGACGTATAACGTTATATACTATTGCGTTATAACCTATAACGTTGTACTGCATCACTATATGACGTATAACGTTATATGCTATTACGTTATAAGATATAACGTTATGTTGCATCACTATATCACTTATAGCGTTATATTGCACCACTATATGAAGTATAACGTTATATACTAGTACGTTATGACGCATAACGTTATATTGCATCACTATATCACTTATAACGTTATATTGCATCATTATATGACGTATAACGTCATATACTATTACATTATAACTTATAACGTTATAGAGTATTACGCTATAACGTATGACTACATATTGCATCACTGTATGACGTATAATGTTATATACTATTACGTTATAACGTTTAACGATATGTTGCATCACTATTTGACGTATAACGTTATATACTATTACGTCATAGCGGATAACGATATATTTCATCACTATGTGACGTATAAAGTTATATTGCATTACTATATGACGTATAACGTTATGGAGTATTACGTTTTAACGTATAACGTTATATACTATTACGGTATAACGGATAACGATATATTTATCACTATGTGACGTATAACGTTATATACTATTACGTTATAAGGTATAACGACATATTGCATTACTATATGAAGTATAACCTTATATACTACTACGTTATAAGGTATAACGATATATGGCTTGACTATATGAAGTATAACCTTATATACTATTACATTATAAGGTATAACGATATATTGCACCACTATATGTCGTATAGCGTCCCATACTATTACGTTATAACCTATAACGTTGTACTGCATCACTATATGACGTAAAACGTTATATACTATTACGCTAAAAGGTATAACGTTATATTGCAACACTATATCACTTATAACGTTATATTGCATCACTATATGACGTATAATGTTATGGAGTACTACGTTTTAACGTATAACGTTATATTGCATTACTATATGACGTATAACGTTTTGGAGTATTTCGTTACAACGTATAACTATATATTGCATCACTATGTGACGTATAACGTTATATACTATTACGTTATAACCTACAACGTTGTACTGCGTCACAATATGACGCATAACGACATATACTGTTATAACGTATAACGTTATATTGCATTACTATATGACGTATAACGTTATGGAGTATTACGTTACAACCTATAACGTTATACTGCGTCACTATATGACGTATAATGTTATGTACTATTACGTTATAAGGTATAACAATATATTGCATCAATATATGAAGTATAACCTTATATACTATTACGTTATAAGGTATAACGATATATTGCATCACTATATGACGTATAACGTCATATAATATTACGTTATAACCTATAACGTTGTAGCGCATCACTATATGACGTATAACGTTATATACTATTACGTTATAAGGTAATACGTTATATTGCATCACTATATGAAGTATAACCTTATATACCATTACGTTATAAGGTATAACGGTATATTGCATCACTATATGTAGTATAACCTTATATACTATTGCGTTATAATGTATAATAATATATTGCACCACTATATGACGTATAACGTCATATAATATTACGTTATAACCTATAACGTTGTAGCGCATCACTATATGACGTATAACGTTATATACTATTACGTTATAAGGTAATACGTTATATTGCATCACTATATCACTTATAACGTTATATAGCATCCCTATATGACGTATAACGTTATGAACTCTTACGTTATAACCTATAACGTTGTACTGCTTCACTATATGACGTATAACGTTATGTACTATTACGTTATAAGATAAAACGTTATATTGCATCACTATATCACTTATAGCGTTATATTGCATCACTATATGACGTATAACGTTATGGAGTATTGCGTTACAACGCATAACGTTATATTGCATCACTATATCACTTATAACGTTATATTGCATCACTAAATCACTTATAACGTTATATTGCATCACTATATCACTTATAACGTTATATTGCATCACTATATGATGTATAACCTTTATACTATTACGTTATAACTTATAACGGTATATTGCATCACTGTATGACGTATAACGTTATGGAGTATTATGTTTTAACGTATAACATTATATTGCATTTCTATATGGCGTATAACGTTATGGAGTATTACGTTGTAACGTATAACGATATATTGCATCACTATGTGACGTATAACGTTATATACTGTTACGTTATAACGCATAACGTTATATTGCATCACTATATCACTTATAACGTTATATTGCATCACTATATGACGTATAACGTTATGGAGTATTACGTTTTAACGTATAACGTTATATACTATTACGTTATAACGGATAACGATATATTTCATCACTATGTGACGTATAACGTTATATACTATTACGTTAGAACCTATAACGTTATACTGCATCACTATATGACGTATAACGTTATGGAGTATTGCGTTACAACGCATAACGTTATATTGCATCACTATATCACTTATAACGTTATATTGCATCACTAAATCACTTATAACGTTATATTGCATCACTATATCACTTATAACGTTATATTGCATCACTATACGATGTATAACCTTTATACTATTACGTTATAACTTATAACGGTATATTGCATCACCATATGACTTGTAACGTTATACACTATTACGTTATATGGTATAACGTTATATTGCATCACTATATGACGTATAACGTTATGGAGTATTGCGTTACAACGTATAACGATATATTGCATCACTATGTGGCTTATAACGATATATACTATTACGTTATAACGCATAACGTTATATTGCATCACTATATCACTTATAACGTTATATTGCACCACTATATGACGTATAACGTCATATATTATTACGTTGTAACCTATAACGTTGTACTGCATCACTATATGACGTATAACGTTATATGCTATTACGCTATAAGGTATAACGTTATATTGCATCATTATGTGACGTATAACGTTCTATACTATTACGTTATAACGCATAACGTTATATTGCATCACTATATGACGTGTAACGTTATACACTATTACGTTATATGGTATAACGTTATATTGCATCACTATATGACGTATAACGTTATGGAGTATTACGTTTCAACGTATAACGTTATATACTATTACGGTATACCGGATAACGATATAGTTATCACTATGTGACGTATAACGTTATATACTATTACTTTAGAACCTATAACGTTATACTGCGTCACTGTATGACGTATAACGTTATATACTATTACATTATAAGGTATAACGATATATTGCATTACTATTTGAAGTATAACATTATATACTACTACATTACAAGGTATAACGATATATTGCACCACTATATGTCGTATAGCGTCCCATACTATTACGTTATAACCTATAACGTTGTACTGCATCACTATATGATGTATAACGTTATATAGTATTACGCTATAAGGTATACCGTTATATTGCAACACTATATCACTTATAACGTTATATTGCATCACTATATGACGGATAAAGTTATGGAGTATTACGTTTTAACGTATAACGTTATATTGCCTTACTATATGACGTATGACGTTTTGGAGTATTACGTTACAACGTATAACGATATATTGCATCACTATGTGACATATAACGTTATATACTATTACGTTATAACCTATAACGTTGTACTGCGTCACAATATGACGCATAACGACATATACTGTTATAACGTATAACGTTATATTGCATCACTATATCACTTATAACGTTATATTGCATCACTATATCACTTATAACGTTATATCGCATCACTATATCACTTATAACGTTATATTGCATCACTATATGATGTATAACCTTTATACTATTACGTTATAACTTATAACGGTATATTGCATCACTATATGACGTATAAAGTTATGGAGTATTATGTTTTAACGTATAACATTATATTGCATTTCTATATGGCGTATAACGTTATGGAGTATTACGTTGTAACGTATAACGATATATTGCATCACTATGTGACGTAGAACGTTATATACTATTACGTTATAACGCATAACGTTATATTGCATCACTATATCACTTATAACGTTATATTGCACCACTATATGACGTATAGCGTCATATACTATTACGTTATAACCTATAACGTTGTACTGCATCACTATATGACGTATAACGTTATATACTATTACGTTATAAGGTATAACGTTTTATTGCATCACTATATCACTTATAACGTTATATTGCTTCACTATATGAAGCATAACGTTATATACTAGTACGTTATAACGCATAACGTTATATTGCATCACTATATGACGTATAACGTTATGGAGTATTACGTTTTAACGTATAACGTTATATACTATTACGTTATAACGGATAACGATATATTTCATCACTATGTGACGTATAACGTTATATTGCATTACTATATGACGTATAACGTTATATACTAGTACGTTATAACGCATAACGTTATATTGCATCACTATATGACGTATAACGTTATGGAGTATTACGTTTTAACGTATAACGTTATATACTATTACGTTATAACTGATAACGATATATTTCATCACTATGTGACGTATAACGTTATATACTATTACGTTATAAGGTATGACTATATAATGCATCACTATATGAAGTATAACCTTATATACTATTACGTTATAAGGTATAACAATATATTGCACCACTATATGACGTATAACGTTATGGAGTATTACGTTTTAACGTATAACGTTATATACTACTACGTTATAACGCATAACGTTATATTGCATCACTATATCACTTATAACGTTATATTGCATCACTATATCACTTGTAACGTTATATTGCATCACTATATCACTTATAACGTTATATTGCACCGCTATATGACGTATAACGTCATATACTATTACGTTATAACCTATAACGTTGTACTGCATCACTATATGACGTATAACGTTATATACTATTACGTTATAAGATATAACGTTATGTTGCATCACTATATCACTTATAGCGTTATATTGTACCACTATATCACTTATAACGTTATATTGCATCACTATATCACTTATAACGTTATATTGCACCGCTATATGACGTATAACGTCATATACTATTACGTTATAACCTATAACGTTGTACTGCATCACTATATGACGTATAACGTTATATACTATTACGTTATAAGATATAACGTTATGTTGCATTACTATATCACTTATAGCGTTATATTGTACTACTATATCACTTATAACGTTATATTGCATCACTATATCACTTATAACGTTATATTGCACCGCTATATGACGTATAACGTCATATACTATTACGTTATAACCTATAACGTTGTACTGCATCACTATATGAAGTATAACGTTATATACTAGTACGTTATAACGCATAACGTTATATTGCATCACTATATGACGTATAACGTTATGGAGTATTACGTTTTAACGTATAACGTTATATACTATTACGTTATAACGGATAACGATATATTTCATCACTATGTGAAGTAATACGTTATATACTATTACGTTATAAGGTATAACGATATAATGCATCACTATATGAAGTATAACCTTATATACTATTACGTTATAAGGTATAACGATATATTGCATCACTATATGAAGTATAACCTTATATACTATTACGCTATAGGGTATAACAATATATTGCAACACTATATGACGTATAACGTCATATACTATTACGCTAAAACCTATAACGTTGTACTGCATCACTATATGACGTATAACGTTATATACTATTACGTTATGACGTATAACGATATATTGCATCACTATGTGACGTATAACGTTATATACTAGTACGTTATAACGCATAACGTTATATTGCATCACTATATGACGTATAACGTTATGGAGTATTACGTTTTAACGTATAACGTTATATACTATTACGTTATAACGGATAACGATATATTTCATCACTATGTGAAGTAATACGTTATATACTATTACGTTATAAGGTATAACGATATAATGCATCACTATATGAAGTATAACCTTATATACTATTACGTTATAAGGTATAACGATATATTGCATCACTATATGAAGTATAACCTTATATACTATTACGCTATAGGGTATAACAATATATTGCAACACTATATGACGTATAACGTCATATACTATTACGCTAAAACCTATAACGTTGTACTGCATCACTATATGACGTATAACGTTATATACTATTACGTTATGACGTATAACGATATATTGCATCACTATGTGACGTATAACGTTATATACTATTACGTTATAATATATAACGTTATATTGCATCACTATATGACGTATAACGTTATATACTATTACGTTATAACGTATAACGATATATTGCATCACTATTTGACGTATAACGTTATATACTATTACGTTATAACCTATAACGTTATACTGCATCACTATATGACGTATAACGTTATATACTATTACGTTATAAGGTATAACGATATATTGCATCACTATATGAAGTACAACCTTATATACTATTACGTTATAACGCATAACGTTATATTGCATCACTATATCACTTATAACGTTATATTGCATCACTATATGACGTATAACGTTACATACTATTACGTTATAAGGTAATACGTTATATTGCATCACTATATCACTTATAACGTTATATAGCATCCCTATATGACGTATAACGTTATGAACTCTTACGTTATAACCTATAACGTTGTACTGCTTCACTATATGACGTATAACGTTATGTACTATTACGTTATAAGATAAAACGTTATATTGCATCACTATATCACTTATAGCGTTATATTGCATCACTATATGACGTATAACGTTATGGAGTATTGCGTTACAACGCATAACGTTATATTGCATCACTAAATCACTTATAACGTTATATTTCATCACTATATCACTTATAACGTTATATTGCATCACTATATGACGTATAAAGTTATGGAGTACTACGTTTTAACGTATAACGTTATATTGCATTACTATATGACGTATAACGTTTTGGAGTATTTCGTTACAACGTATAACTATATATTGCATCACTATGTGACGTATAACGTTATATACTATTACGTTATAACCTACAACGTTGTACTGCGTCACAATATGACGCATAACGACATATACTGTTATAACGTATAACGTTATATTGCATTACTATATGACGTATAACGTTATGGAGTATTACGTTACAACCTATAACGTTATACTGCGTCACTATATGACGTATAATGTTATGTACTATTACGTTATAAGGTATAACAATATATTGCATCAATATATGAAGTATAACCTTATATACTATTACGTTATAAGGTATAACGATATATTGCATCACTATATGACGTATAACGTCATATAATATTACGTTATAACCTATAACGTTGTAGCGCATCACTATATGACGTATAACGTTATATACTATTACGTTATAAGGTAATACGTTATATTGCATCACTATATGAAGTATAACCTTATATACCACTACGTTATAAGGTATAACGATATATTGCATCACTATATGAAGTATAACCTTATATACTATTGCGTTATAATGTATAATAATATATTGCACCACTATATGACGTATAACGTCATATAATATTACGTTATAACCTATAACGTTGTAGCGCATCACTATATGACGTATAACGTTATATACTATTACGTTATAAGGTAATACGTTATATTGCATCACTATATCACTTATAACGTTATATAGCATCCCTATATGACGTATAACGTTATGAACTCTTACGTTATAACCTATAACGTTGTACTGCTTCACTATATGACGTATAACGTTATGTACTATTACGTTATAAGATAAAACGTTATATTGCATCACTATATCACTTATAGCGTTATATTGCATCACTATATGACGTATAACGTTATGGAGTATTGCGTTACAACGCATAACGTTATATTGCATCACTATATCACTTATAACGTTATATTGCATCACTAAATCACTTATAACGTTATATTGCATCACTATATCACTTATAACGTTATATTGCATCACTATATGATGTATAACCTTTATACTATTACGTTATAACTTATAACGGTATATTGCATCACTATATGACGTATAACGTTATGGAGTATTATGTTTTAACGTATAACATTATATTGCATTTCTATATGGCGTATAACGTTATGGAGTATTACGTTGTAACGTATAACGATATATTGCATCACTATGTGACGTATGACGTTATATACTGTTACGTTATAGCGCATAACGTTATATTGCATCACTATATCACTTATAACGTTATATTGCATCACTATATGACGTATAACGTTATGGAGTATTACGTTTTAACGTATAACGTTATATACTATTACGTTATAACGGATAACGATATATTTCATCACTATGTGACGTATAACGTTATATACTATTACGTTAGAACCTATAACGTTATACTGCATCACTATATGACGTATAACGTTATGGAGTATTGCGTTACAACGCATAACGTTATATTGCATCACTATATCACTTATAACGTTATATTGCATCACTAAATCACTTATAACGTTATATTGCATCACTATATCACTTATAACGTTATATTGCATCACTATACGATGTATAACCTTTATACTATTACGTTATAACTTATAACGGTATATTGCATCACCATATGACTTGTAACGTTATACACTATTACGTTATATGGTATAACGTTATATTGCATCACTATATGACGTATAACGTTATGGAGTATTGCGTTACAACGTATAACGATATATTGCATCACTATGTGGCGTATAACGATATATACTATTACGTTATAACGCATAACGTTATATTGCATCACTATATCACTTATAACGTTATATTGCACCACTATATGACGTATAACGTCATATATTATTACGTTGTAACCTATAACGTTGTACTGCATCACTATATGACGTATAACGTTATATGCTATTACGCTATAAGGTATAACGTTATATTGCATCATTATGTGACGTATAACGTTCTATACTATTACGTTATAACGCATAACGTTATATTGCATCACTATATGACGTGTAACGTTATACACTATTACGTTATATGGTATAACGTTATATTGCATCACTATATGACGTATAACGTTATGGAGTATTACGTTTCAACGTATAACGTTATATACTATTACGGTATACCGGATAACGATATAGTTATCACTATGTGACGTATAACGTTATATACTATTACTTTAGAACCTATAACGTTATACTGCGTCACTGTATGACGTATAACGTTATATAGTATTACGTTATAAGGTATAACGATATATTGCATTACTATTTGAAGTATAACATTATATACTACTACATTACAAGGTATAACGATATATTGCACCACTATATGTCGTATAGCGTCCCATACTATTACGTTATAACCTATAACGTTGTACTGCATCACTATATGATGTATAACGTTATATAGTATTACGCTATAAGGTATACCGTTATATTGCAACACTATATCACTTATAACGTTATATTGCATCACTATATGACGTATAAAGTTATGGAGTATTACGTTTTAACGTATAACGTTATATTGCATTACTATATGACGTATGACGTTTTGGAGTATTACGTTACAACGTATAACGATATATTGCATCACTATGTGACATATAACGTTATATACTATTACGTTATAACCTATAACGTTGTACTGCGTCACAACATGACGCATAACGACATATACTGTTATAACGTATAACGTTATATTGCATCACTATATCACTTATAACGTTATATTGCATCACTATATCACTTATAACGTTATATCGCATCACTATATCACTTATAACGTTATATTGCATCACTATATGATGTATAACCTTTATACTATTACGTTATAACTTATAACGGTATATTGCATCACTATATGACGTATAAAGTTATGGAGTATTATGTTTTAACGTATAACATTATATTGCATTTCTATATGGCGTATAACGTTATGGAGTATTACGTTGTAACGTATAACGATATATTGCATCACTATATGAAGTATAACGTTATATACTAGTACGTTATAACGCATAACGTTATATTGCATCACTATATGACGTATAACGTTATGGAGTATTACGTTTTAACGTATAACGTTATATACTATTACGTTATAACGGATAACGATATATTTCATCACTATGTGAAGTAATACGTTATATACTATTACGTTATAAGGTATAACGATATAATGCATCACTATATGAAGTATAACCTTATATACTATTACGTTATAAGGTATAACGATATATTGCATCACTATATGAAGTATAACCTTATATACTATTACGCTATAGGGTATAACAATATATTGCAACACTATATGACGTATAACGTCATATACTATTACGCTAAAACCTATAACGTTGTACTGCATCACTATATGACGTATAACGTTATATACTATTACGTTATAAGATATAACGTTATATAGCATCACTATATCACTTATAGCGTTATATTGCATCACTATATGACGCATAACGTCATATACTATTACATTATAACTTATAACGTTATAGAGTATTACGCTATAACGTATGACTACATATTGCATCACTATATGACGAATAACGTCATATACTTTTACGTTATAACGTATAACGGTATATTGCATAACTATATGACGCATAACGTTATGGAGCATTACGTTACAACGTATAACGACATATTGCATGACTATGTGACGTATAACGTTATATACTATTGCGTTATAACCTATAACGCTATACTGCATCACTATATGACGTATAACGTTATATACTATTACGTTATAACGTATAACGATATATTGCATCACTATTTGAGGTATAACGTTATATACTATTACGTTATGACGCATAACGTTATATTGCATCACTATATGAAGTATAACCTTATATACTATTACATTATATGGAATAACGATATATTGCACCACTATATGACGTATAATGTCATATACTATTACGTTATAACCTATAACGTTATACTGCATCACTATATGACGTATAACGTTATATACTATTACGTTATAAGGTATAACGATATATTGCATCACTATATGAAGTATACCCTTATATACTATTACATTATAAGGTATAACGATATATTGCACCACTATATGACGTATAACGTCATATACTATTACGTTATAACCTATAACGTTATTCTGCATCACTATATGACGTATAACGTTATATAATATTACGTTATAAGGTATAACGATATATTGCATCTCTATATGAAGTATAACCTTATATACTATTACGTTATGACGCATAACGTTATATTGCATCACTATATCACTTATAACGTTATATTGCATCACTATATGAAGCGTAACGTTATATACTAGTACGTTATAACGCATAACGCTATATTGCATCACTATATGCCGTATAACGTTATATACTATTACGTTATAACGCATAACGTTATATTGCATCACTATATCACTTATAACGTTATATTGCACCGCTATATGACGTATAACGTCATATACTATTACGTTATAACCTATAACGTTGTACTGCATCACTGTATAACGTATAACGTTATACACTATTACTTTATAACGTACAACGATATATTGCATCACTATATGAAGTATAACCTTATATACTATAACGTTATAAGGTATAACGATATTTTGCATCAGTATATGACGAATAATGTCATATACTCTTACGTTATAACGTATAACGTTATATCGTATCACTATATGACGTATAACGTTATATACTATTACGTTATGACGTATAACGATATATTGCATCACTATGTGACGTATAACGTTATATACTATTACGTTATAATATATAACGTTATATTGCATCACTATATGACGTATAACGTTATATACTATTACGTTATAACGTATAACGATATATTGCATCACTATTTGACGTATAACGTTATATACTATTACGTTATAACCTATAACGTTATACTGCATCACTATATGACGTATAACGTTATATACTAATACGTTATAAGGTATAACGATATATTGCATCACTATATGAAGTACAACCTTATATACTATTACGTTATAACGCATAACGTTATATTGCATCACTATATCACTTATAACGTTATATTGCATCACTATATGACGTATAACGTTACATACTATTACGTTATAAGGTAATACGTTATATTGCATCACTATATCACTTATAACGTTATATAGCATCCCTATATGACGTATAACGTTATGAACTCTTACGTTATAACCTATAACGTTGTACTGCTTCACTATATGACGTATAACGTTATGTACTATTACGTTATAAGATAAAACGTTATATTGCATCACTATATCACTTATAGCGTAATATTGCATCACTATATGACGTATAACGTTATGGAGTATTGCGTTACAACGCATAACGTTATATTGCATCACTATATCACTTATAACGTTATATTGCATCACTAAATCACTTATAACGTTATATTGCATCACTATATCACTTATAACGTTATATTGCATCACTATATGACGTATAAAGTTATGGAGTACTACGTTTTAACGTATAACGTTATATTGCATTACTATATGACGTATAACGTTTTGGAGTATTTCGTTACAACGTATAACTATATATTGCATCACTATGTGACGTATAACGTTATATACTATTACGTTATAACCTACAACGTTGTACTGCGTCACAATATGACGCATAACGACATATACTGTTATAACGTATAACGTTATATTGCATTACTATATGACGTATAACGTTATGGAGTATTACGTTACAACCTATAACGTTATACTGCGTCACTATATGACGTATAATGTTATGTACTATTACGTTATAAGGTATAACAATATATTGCATCAATATATGAAGTATAACCTTATATACTATTACGTTATAAGGTATAACGATATATTGCATCACTATATGACGTATAACGTCATATAATATTACGTTATAACCTATAACGTTGTAGCGCATCACTATATGACGTATAACGTTATATACTATTACGTTATAAGGTAATACGTTATATTGCATCACTATATGAAGTATAACCTTATATACCACTACGTTATAAGGTATAACGATATATTGCATCACTATATGAAGTATAACCTTATATACTATTGCGTTATAATGTATAATAATATATTGCACCACTATATGACGTATAACGTCATATAATATTACGTTATAACCTATAACGTTGTAGCGCATCACTATATGACGTATAACGTTATATACTATTACGTTATAAGGTAATACGTTATATTGCATCACTATATCACTTATAACGTTATATAGCATCCCTATATGACGTATAACGTTATGAACTCTTACGTTATAACCTATAACGTTGTACTGCTTCACTATATGACGTATAACGTTATGTACTATTACGTTATAAGATAAAACGTTATATTGCATCACTATATCACTTATAGCGTTATATTGCATCACTATATGACGTATAACGTTATGGAGTATTGCGTTACAACGCATAACGTTATATTGCATCACTATATCACTTATAACGTTATATTGCATCACTAAATCACTTATAACGTTATATTGCATCACTATATCACTTATAACGTTATATTGCATCACTATATGATGTATAACCTTTATACTATTACGTATAACTTATAACGGTATATTGCATCACTATATGACGTATAACGTTATGG
Organism: Bombus affinis; assembly: GCF_024516045.1. Taxonomy (NCBI): domain Eukaryota; kingdom Metazoa; phylum Arthropoda; class Insecta; order Hymenoptera; family Apidae; genus Bombus; species Bombus affinis. The sequence continues at coordinate 54,950 of NW_026109107.1, forward strand.
AGTATTATGTTTTAACGTATAACATTATATTGCATTTCTATATGGCGTATAACGTTATGGAGTATTACGTTGTAACGTATAACGATATATTGCATCACTATGTGACGTATAACGTTATATACTGTTACGTTATAGCGCATAACGTTATATTGCATCACTATATCACTTATAACGTTATATTGCATCACTATATCACTTATAACGTTATATTGCATCACTATATGACGTATAACGTTATGGAGTATTACGTTTTAACGTATAACGTTATATACTATTACGTTATAACGGATAACGATATATTTCATCACTATGTGACGTATAACGTTATATACTATTACGTTAGAACCTATAACGTTATACTGCATCACTATATGACGTATAACGTTATGGAGTATTGCGTTACAACGCATAACGTTATATTGCATCACTATATCACTTATAACGTTATATTGCATCACTAAATCACTTATAACGTTATATTGCATCACTATATCACTTATAACGTTATATTGCATCACTATACGATGTATAACCTTTATACTATTACGTTATAACTTATAACGGTATATTGCATCACCATATGACTTGTAACGTTATACACTATTACGTTATATGGTATAACGTTATATTGCATCACTATATGACGTATAACGTTATGGAGTATTGCGTTACAACGTATAACGATATATTGCATCACTATGTGGCGTATAACGATATATACTATTACGTTATAACGCATAACGTTATATTGCATCACTATATCACTTATAACGTTATATTGCACCACTATATGACGTATAACGTCATATGTTATTACGTTGTAACCTATAACGTTGTACTGCATCACTATATGACGTATAACGTTATATGCTATTACGCTATAAGGTATAACGTTATATTGCATCATTATGTGACGTATAACGTTCTATACTATTACGTTATAACGCATAACGTTATATTGCATCACTATATGACGTGTAACGTTATACACTATTACGTTATATGGTATAACGTTATATTGCATCACTATATGACGTATAACGTTATGGAGTATTACGTTTCAACGTATAACGTTATATACTATTACGGTATACCGGATAACGATATAGTTATCACTATGTGACGTATAACGTTATATACTATTACTTTAGAACCTATAACGTTATACTGCGTCACTGTATGACGTATAACGTTATATAGTATTACGTTATAAGGTATAACGATATATTGCATTACTATTTGAAGTATAACATTATATACTACTACATTACAAGGTATAACGATATATTGCACCACTATATGTCGTATAGCGTCCCATACTATTACGTTATAACCTATAACGTTGTACTGCATCACTATATGATGTATAACGTTATATAGTATTACGCTATAAGGTATACCGTTATATTGCAACACTATATCACTTATAACGTTATATTGCATCACTATATGACGTATAAAGTTATGGAGTATTACGTTTTAACGTATAACGTTATATTGCATTACTATATGACGTATGACGTTTTGGAGTATTACGTTACAACGTATAACGATATATTGCATCACTATGTGACATATAACGTTATATACTATTACGTTATAACCTATAACGTTGTACTGCGTCACAACATGACGCATAACGACATATACTGTTATAACGTATAACGTTATATTGCATCACTATATCACTTATAACGTTATATTGCATCACTATATCACTTATAACGTTATATCGCATCACTATATCACTTATAACGTTATATTGCATCACTATATGATGTATAACCTTTATACTATTACGTTATAACTTATAACGGTATATTGCATCACTATATGACGTATAAAGTTATGGAGTATTATGTTTTAACGTATAACATTATATTGCATTTCTATATGGCGTATAACGTTATGGAGTATTACGTTGTAACGTATAACGATATATTGCATCACTATATGAAGTATAACGTTATATACTAGTACGTTATAACGCATAACGTTATATTGCATCACTATATGACGTATAACGTTATGGAGTATTACGTTTTAACGTATAACGTTATATACTATTACGTTATAACGGATAACGATATATTTCATCACTATGTGAAGTAATACGTTATATACTATTACGTTATAACGCATAACGTTATATTGCATCACTATATCACTTATAACGTTATATTGCATCACTATATCACTTATAACGTTATATCGCATCACTATATCACTTATAACGTTATATTGCATCACTATATGATGTATAACCTTTATACTATTACGTTATAACTTATAACGATATATTGCATCACTATATGACGTATAAAGTTATGGAGTATTATGTTTTAACGTATAACATTATATTGCATTTCTATATGGCGTATAACGTTATGGAGTATTACGTTGTAACGTATAACGATATATTGCATCACTATGTGACGTATAACGTTATATACTATTACGTTATAACGCATAACGTTATATTGCATCACTATATCACTTATAACGTTATATTGCACCACTATATGACGTATAGCGTCATATACTATTACGTCATAACCTATAACGTTGTACTGCATCACTATATGACGTATAACGTTATATACTATTACGTTATAAGGTATAACGTTTTATTGCATCACTATATCACTTATAACGTTATATTGCTTCACTATATGAAGCATAACGTTATATACTAGTACGTTATAACGCATAACGTTATATTGCATCACTATATGACGTATAACGTTATGGAGTATTACGTTTTAACGTATAACGTTATATACTATTACGTTATAACGGATAACGATATATTTCATCACTATGTGACGTATAACGTTATATTGCATTACTATATGACGTATAACGTTATATACTAGTACGTTATAACGCATAACGTTATATTGCATCACTATATGACGTATAACGTTATGGAGTATTACGTTTTAACGTATAACGTTATATACTATTACGTTATAACTGATAACGATATATTTCATCACTATGTGACGTATAACGTTATATACTATTACGTTATAAGGTATGACTATATAATGCATCACTATATGAAGTATAACCTTATATACTATTACGTTATAAGGTATAACAATATATTGCACCACTATATGACGTATAACGTTATGGAGTATTACGTTTTAACGTATAACGTTATATACTATTACGTTATAACGCATAACATTATATTGCATCACTATATCACTTATAACGTTATATTGCATCACTATATCACTTATAACGTTATATTGCATCACTATATCACTTATAACGTTATATTGCACCGCTATATGACGTATAACGTCATATACTATTACGTTATAACCTATAACGTTGTACTGCATCACTATATGAAGTATAACGTTATATACTAGTACGTTATAACGCATAACGTTATATTGCATCACTATATGACGTATAACGTTATGGAGTATTACGTTTTAACGTATAACGTTATATACTAGTACGTTATAACGCATAACGTTATATTGCATCACTATATGACGTATAACGTTATGGAGTATTACGTTTTAACGTATAACGTTATATACTATTACGTTATAACGGATAACGATATATTTCATCACTATGTGACGTATAACGTTATATTGCATTACTATATGACGTATAACGTTATATACTAGTACGTTATAACGCATAACGTTATATTGCATCACTATATGACGTATAACGTTATGGAGTATTACGTTTTAACGTATAACGTTATATACTATTACGTTATAACTGATAACGATATATTTCATCACTATGTGACGTATAACGTTATATACTATTACGTTATAAGGTATGACGATATAATGCATCACTATATGAAGTATAACCTTATATACTATTACGTTATAAGGTATAACAATATATTGCACCACTATATGACGTATAACGTTATGGAGTATTACGTTTTAACGTATAACGTTATATACTATTACGTTATAACGCATAACGTTATATTGCATCACTATATCACTTATAACGTTATATTGCATCACTATATCACTTATAACGTTATATTGCATCACTATATCACTTATAACGTTATATTGCACCGCTATATGACGTATAACGTCATATACTATTACGTTATAACCTATAACGTTGTACTGCATCACTATATGACGTATAACGTTATATACTATTACGTTATAAGATATAACGTTATGTTGCATTACTATATCACTTATAGCGTTATATTGTACCACTATATCACTTATAACGTTATATTGCATCACTATATCACTTATAACGTTATATTGCACCGCTATATGACGTATAACGTCATATACTATTACGTTATAACCTATAACGTTGTACTGCATCACTATATGAAGTATAACGTTATATACTAGTACGTTATAACGCATAACGTTATATTGCATCACTATATGACGTATAACGTTATGGAGTATTACGTTTTAACGTATAACGTTATATACTATTACGTTATAACGGATAACGATATATTTCATCACTATGTGAAGTAATACGTTATATAATATTACGTTATAAGGTATAACGATATAATGCATCACTATATGAAGTATAACCTTATATACTATTACGTTATAAGGAATAACGATATATTGCATCACTATATGAAGTATAACCTTATATACTATTACGCTATAAGGTATAACAATATATTGCAACACTATATGACGTATAACGTCATATACTATTACGCTAAAACCTATAACGTTGTACTGCATCACTATATGACGTATAACGTTATATACTATTACGTTATAAGATATAACGTTATATTGCATCACTATATCACTTATAGCGTTATATTGCATCACTATATGACGCATAACGTCATATACTATTACATTATAACTTATAACGTTATAGAGTATTACGCTATAACGTATGACTACATATTGCATCACTATATGACGAATAACGTCATATACTTTTACGTTATAACGTATAACGGTATATTGCATAACTATATGACGCATAACGTTATGGAGCATTACGTTACAACGTATAACGACATATTGCATGACTATGTGACGTATAACGTTATATACTATTGCGTTAGAACCTATAACGCTATACTGCATCACTATATGACGTATAACGTTATATACTATTACGTTATAACGTATAACGATATATTGCATCACTATTTGAGGTATAACGTTATATACTATTACGTTATGACGCATAACGTTATATTGCATCACTATATGAAGTATAACCTTATATACTATTACATTATATGGAATAACGATATATTGCACCACTATATGACGTATAATGTCATATACTATTACGTTATAACCTATAACGTTATACTGCATCACTATATGACGTATAACGTTATATACTATTACGTTATAAGGTATAACGATATATTGCATCACTATATGAAGTATACCCTTATATACTATTACATTATAAGGTATAACGATATATTGCACCACTATATGACGTATAACGTCATATTCTATTACGTTATAACCTATAACGTTATGCTGCATCACTATATGGCGTATAACGTTATATACTATTACGTTATAAGGTATAACGATATATTGCATCACTATATGAAGTATAACCTTATATACTATTACGTTATGACGCATAACGTTATATTGCATCACTATATCACTTATAACGTTATATTGCATCACTATATGAAGCGTAACGTTATATACTAGTACGTTATAACGCATAACGCTATATTGCATCACTATATGCCGTATAACGTTATATACTATTACGTTATAACGCATAACGTTATATTGCATCACTATATGCCGTATAACGTTATATACTATTACGTTATAACGCATAACGTTATATTGCATCACTATATCACTTATAACGTTATATTGCATCACTATATCACTTATAACGTTATATTGCATCACTATATCACTTATAACGTTATATTGCACCGCTATATGACGTATAACGTCATATACTATTACGTTATAACCTATAACGTTGTACTGCATCACTATATGACGTATAACGTTATATACTATTACGTTATAAGATATAACGTTATGTTGCATCACTATATCACTTATAGCGTTATATTGTACCACTATATCACTTATAACGTTATATTGCATCACTATATCACTTATAACGTTATATTGCACCGCTATATGACGTATAACGTCATATACTATTACGTTATAACCTATAACGTTGTACTGCATCACTATATGAAGTATAACGTTATATACTAGTACGTTATAACGCATAACGTTATATTGCATCACTATATGACGTATAACGTTATGGAGTATTACGTTTTAACGTATAACGTTATATACTATTACGTTATAACGGATAACGATAAATTTCATCACTATGTGAAGTAATACGTTATATACTATTACGTTATAAGGTATAACGATATAATGCATCACTATATGAAGTATAACCTTATATACTATTACGTTATAAGGTATAACGATATATTGCATCACTATATGAAGTATAACCTTATATACTATTACGCTATAAGGTATAACAATATATTGCAACACTATATGACGTATAACGTCATATACTATTACGCTAAAACCTATAACGTTGTACTGCATCACTATATGACGTATAACGTTATATAGTATTACGTTATAAGATATAACGTTATATTGCATCACTATATCACTTATAGCGTTATATTGCATCACTATATGACGCATAACGTCATATACTATTACATTATAACTTATAACGTTATAGAGTATTACGCTATAACGTATGACTACATATTGCATCACTATATGACGAATAACGTCATATACTTTTACGTTATAACGTATAACGGTATATTGCATAACTATATGACGCATAACGTTATGGAGCATTACGTTACAACGTATAACGACATATTGCATGACTATGTGACGTATAACGTTATATACTATTGCGTTATAACCTATAACGCTATACTGCATCACTATATGACGTATAACGTTATATACTATTACGTTATAACGTATAACGATATATTGCATCACTATTTATGGTATAACGTTATATACTATTACGTTATAACCTATAACGTTATACTGCATCACTATATGACGTATAACGTTATATACTATTACGTTATAAGGTATAACGATATATTGCATCACTATATGAAGTATACCCTTATATACTATTACATTATAAGGTATAACGATATATTGCACCACTATATGACGTATAACGTCATATACTATTACGATATAACCTATAACGTTATTCTGCATCACTATATGACGTATAACGTTATATACTATTACGTTATAAGGTATAACGATATATTGCATCACTATATGAAGTATAACCTTATATACTATTACGTTATGACGCATAACGTTATATTGCATCACTATATCACTTATAACGTTATATTGCATCACTATATGAAGCGTAACGTTATATACTAGTACGTTATAACGCGTAACGCTATATTGCATCACTATATGCCGTATAACGTTATATACTATTACGTTATAACGCATAACGTTATATTGCATCACTATATCACTTATAACGTTATATTGCACCGCTATATGACGTATAACGTCATATACTATTACGTTATAACCTATAACGTTGTACTGCATCACTGTATGACGTATAACGTTATACACTATTACTTTATAACGTACAACGATATATTGCATCACTATATGAAGTATAACCTTATATACTATAACGTTATAAGGTATAACGATATTTTGCATCAGTATATGACGAATAATGTCATATACTCTTACGTTATAACGTATAACGTTATATCGTATCACTATATGACGTATAACGTTATATACTATTACGTTATGACGTATAACGATATATTGCATCACTATATGACGTATAACGTTATATACTATTACGTTATAATATATAACGTTATATTGCATCACTATATGACGTATAACGTTATATACTATTACGTTATAACGTATAACGATATATTGCATCACTATTTGACGTATAACGTTATATACTATTACGTTATAACCTATAACGTTATACTGCATCACTATATGACGTATAACGTTATATACTATTACGTTATAAGGTATAACGATATATTGCATCACTATATGAAGTACAACCTTATATACTATTACGTTATAACGCATAACGTTATATTGCATCACTATATCACTTATAACGTTATATTGCATCACTATATGACGTATAACGTTACATACTATTACGCTATAAGGTATAACGTTATATTGCATCACTATATCACTTATAACGTTATATTGCTTCACCATATGAAGCTTAACGTTATATACTAGTACGTTATAACGCATAACGTTATATTGCATCACTATATCACTTATAACGTTATATTGCACCGCTATATGACGTATAACGTCATATACTATTACGTTATAACCTATAACGTTGTACTGCATCACTATATGAAGTATAACCTTATATACTATTACGTTATAAGGTATAACAATATATTGCACCACTATATGACGTATAACGTTATGGAGTATTACGTTTTAACGTATAACGTTATATACTATTACGTTATAACGCATAACGTTATATTGCTTCACTATATCACTTATAACGTTATATTGTACCACTATATGACGTATAACGTCATATACTATTACGTTATAACATATAACGTTATACTGCGTCACTATATGACGTATAACGATATATACTATTACGTTATAAGGTATAAAGATACAATGCATCACTATATCACTTATAATGTTACATAGCATGCCTATATGACGCATAACGTTATGAACTATTACGTTATAACGTATAGCGTTGTACAGTATTACCTTATATCGTATAACGATTTAAACTATTACGTTATAACGCATAACGTTATATTGCATTACTATATCACTTATAACGTTATATTGCATCACTATATCACTTATAACGTTATATTGTACCACTATATCAGTTATAACGTTATATGGCATCACTATATCACTTATAACGTTATATTGCACCGCTATATGACGTATAACATCATATACTATTACGTTATAACCTATAACGTTGTACTGCATCACTATATGACGTGTAACGTTATATACTATTACGTTATAACGTATAACGATATGTTGCAATCACTATATGAAGTATAACCTTATATACTATTACGTTATAAGGTATAACGATATTTTGCGTCAGTATATGACGAATAACGTCATATACTCTTACGTTATAACGTATAACGTTATATTGCATCACTATATGACGTATAACGTTATATACTATTACGTTATAAGATATAACGTTATATTGTATCACTATATCACTTATAACGTTATATAGCATCACTATATGACGTATAACGTTATGAACTATTACGTTATAACGTATAGCGTTATAGAGTATTACCTTATATCGTATAACGATTTATACTATTACGTTATAACGCATAACGCTATATTGCATCACTATATCACTTATAACGTTATATTGCATCACTATATTACTTATAACGTTAAATAGCATCCCTATATGACGTATAACGTTGTGAACTATTACGTCATAACGTATAGCGTTATATTGCATCACTATATGACGTATAACGTTATGGAGTATCACATTTTAACGTATAACGTTATATTGCATTACTATATGACGTACAACGTTATGGAGTATTACGATACAACGTATAACGATATATTGCATCACTATGTGACGTATAACGTTATGAACTATTTCGTTATAACGTATCGTGTTATAGAGTGTTACCTTATATCGTATAACGATTCATACTATTACGTTATAACGCATAACGTTATATTGCATCACTATGTCACATTTAACGTTACATTGCATCAATATATCACTTATAACAATATATTGCATCACCATACGAAGTATAACCTTATATACTATTACATTACAAGGTATAACGATATATGACACCACTACATGACGTATAACGTCATATACTACTACGATATAACCTATAACGTTGTACTGCATCACTATATGACGTATAACGTTGTATACTATTACGTTATAAGGTATAACGTTAGATTGCATCAGTATATCACTTATAACGTTATATTGCATCGCTATATCACTTATAACGTTATATTGTATTATTATATGATGTATAATGTTATGGAGTATTACGTTACAGCGTATAACGATATATTGCATTACTATGTGACATAGCGTTATATGCTATAGCGTTACAACCTCTAACGTTATATTGCATCACTATATCACTTATAACGATATATTGCACCACTATATGACGTATAACGTCATATACTATTACGTTAGAACCTATAACGTCATGCTGCGTCACTATATGACGTATAACGATATATACTATTACGTTATAAGGTATAACGGTATATTTCATCACTTAGTGACGTATAACGTTATGTACTATTACGTTATAAGGTATAACCATATAATGCATCACTATATGTAGTATAACCTTATATACTACTACGTTATAAGGTATAACAATATATTGCACCTCTATATGACGTATAACGTTAAGGAGTATTACGTTTTAACGTATAACGATTTAAACTATTACGTTATAACGCAGAACGTTATATTGCATCACTATGTCACTTATAACGTTATATTGCATCACTATATCACTTATAACGTTATATTGTACCACTATATCATTTATAACGTTATATTGCATCACTATATCACTTATAACGTTATATTGTACCACTATATCAGTTATAACGTTATATTGCATCACTATATCACTTATAACGATATATTGCACCACTATATGAGGTATAACGTCATATACTATTACGTTAGAACCTATAACGTTATACTGCGTCACTACCTGACGTATAACGATATATACTATTGCATTATAAGGTATGACGATATATGGCATCACTATATGAAGTATAACCTTATGTACTATTACGCTATAAGGTATAACAATATATTGCACCACTATACGACGTATAACGTCGTATACTATTACGTTAGAACCTATAACGTTATACTGCGTCACTATATGACGTATAACGATATATACTATTACGCTATAAGGTATAACGTTGTATTGCAACACTATATCACTTATAACGTTATATTGCATCACTATATGACGTATAAAGTTATGGAGTATTACGTTTTAACGTATAACGTTATATTGCATTACTATATGACGTATAACGTTTTGGAGTATTACGTTACATCGTATAACGATATATTGCGTCACTATATGACGTATAACGTTATATACTATTACGTTATATGGTATAACAATATATTGCATCACTATACGAAGTATAACATTATATACTATTACGTTATAAGGTATAACGTTATATTGCTTCACTATATGAAGTATAACCTTATATACTATTACATTATAAGGTATAACGATATATTGCACCACTATATGACGTATAACGTCATATACTATTACGTTATAACCTATAACGTTGTACTGCATCACTATATGACGTATAACGTTATATACTATTACATTATAACGTATAACGTTATGGAGTATTACCTTATAACTTATAACGATTTATACTATTATGTTATAACGCATAACGCTATATTGCATCACTATATCACTTATAACGTTATATTGCATCACTATATGAAGTATAACCTTATATACTATTACGTTATAAGGTATAACGATATATGGCATCACTATATGAAGTATAACCTTATATACTATTACGTTATAAGGTATAACGATATATTGCACCACTTTATGACGTATAACGTCATATACTATTACGTTACAACCAATAACGTTATACTGCGTCACTATATGACGTATAACGTTATATACTATTACGTTATAAGGTATAACGTTATCTTGCATCACTATATCACTTGTACCGTTATATAGCATCCCAATATGACGTATAACGTTATGAACTATTACGTTATAACGTACAGCGTTATATTGCATCACTATATCACTTACAAAGTTGTATTGCATCACTATATCACTTATAACATTATATGGCATTACTATATAACGTATAACGTTATATTGCATCACTATATCACTTATAACGTTATATTGCATCACTATATGATGTATAACCTTTATACTATTACGTTATAACTTATAACGGTATATTGCAACACTATATGACGTATAACGTTATGGAGTATTATGTTTTAACGTATAACATTATATTGCATTTCTATATGGCGTATAGCGTTATGGAGTATTACGTTGTAACGTATAACGATATATTGCATCACTATGTGACGTATAACGTTATATACTATTACGTTATAACGCATAACGTTATATTGCATCACTATATTACTTATAACGTTATATTGCACCACTATATGACGTATAGCGTCATATACTATTACGTTATAACCGATAACGTTGTACTGCATCACTATATGACGTATAACGTTATATACTATTACGTTATAAGGTATAACGTTATATACTATTACGTTATAAGGTATAACGTTATATTGCATCACTACATCACTTATAACGTTATATTGCTTCACTATATGAAGCATAACGTTATATACTAGTACGTTATAAAGCATAACGTTATATTGCATCACTATATGACGTATAACGTTATGGAGTATTACGTTTTAACGTATAACGTTATATCCTATTACGTTATAACGGATAACGATATATTTCATCACTATGTGACGTATAACGTTATATTGCATTACTATATGACGTATAACGTTATGGAGTATTACGTTTTAACGTATAACGTTATATACTATTACGTTATAACGGATAACGATATATTTCATCACTATGTGACGTATAACGTTATATACTATTACGTTAGAACCTATAACGTTATACTGCGTCTCTATATGACGTATAACGATATATACTATTACGATATAAGGTATAACGATATAATGCATCACTATATGAAGTATAACCTTATATACTATTACGTTATAAGGTATAACGATATATTGCATCACTATATGAAGTATAACCTTATATACTATTACGTTATAAGGTATAACAATATATTGCACCACTATATGACGTCTAACGTCATATACTATTACGTTATAACCTATAACGTTGTACCGCATCACTATATGACGTATAAAGTTATATACTATTACGTTATAAGGTAATACGGTATATTGCATCACTATATCACTTATAACGTTATATAGCATCCCCATATGACGTATAACGTTATGAACTATTACGTTATAACCTATAACGTTGTACTGCATCACTATATGACGTATAACGATATATACTATTACTTTATAAGATATAACGTTATATTGCATCACTATATCACTTATAGCGTTATATTGCATCACTATATGAAGTATAACGTTATATACTAGTACGTTATAACGCATAACGTTATATTGCATCACTATATCACTTATAACGTTATATTGCATCACTATATCACTTATAACGTTATATTGCACCGCTATATGACGTATAACGTCATATACTATTACGTTGTAACCTATAACGTTGTACTGCATCACTATATGACGTATAACGTTATATTGCATCACTATATCACTTATAACGTTATATAGCATCCCTATATGACGTATAACGTTATGAACTATTACGTTATAACGTATAGCGTTATAGAGTATTACCTTATATCGTATAACGATTTATGCTATTACGTTATAACGCATTACGTTATATTCCATTACTATATCACTTATAACGTTATATTGCATCACTAAATCACTTATAACGTTATAATGCATCACTATATAACTTATAACGTTATATTGCATCACTAAATCACTTATAATGTTATAATGCATCACTATATCACTTATAACGTTATATTGCATCACTATATGATGTATAACCTTTATACTATTACGTTATTACTTATAACGGTATATTGCATCACTATATGACGTATAACGTTATGGAGTATTACGTTTTAACGTATAACGTTATATACTATTACGTTATAACGGATAACGATATATTTCATCACTATGTGACGTATAACGTCATATACTATTACGTTATAACCTATAACGTTGTACCGCATCACTATATGACGTATAACGTTATATACTATTACGTTATAAGGTAATACGTTATATTGCATCACTATATCACTTATAACGTTATATAGCATCCCCATATGAAGTATAACGTTATGAACTATTACGTTATAACCTATAACGTTGTACTGCATCACTATATGAGGTATAACGTTATGGAGTATTATGTTTTAACGTATAACATTATATTGCATTTCTATATGGCGTATAACGTTATGGAGTATTACGTTGTAACGTATAACGATATATTGCATCACTATGTGACGTATAACGTTATATACTATTACGTTATAACGCATAACGTTATATTGCATCACTATATCACTTATAACGTTATATAGCATCCCTATATGACGTATAACGTTATGAACTATTACGTTATAACGTATAGCGTTATAGAGTATTACCTTATATCGTATAACGATTTATACTATTACGATATAACGCATTACGTTATATTCCATCACTATATCACTTATAACGTTATATTGCATCACTAAATCACTTATAACGTTATAATGCATCACTATATCACTTATAACGTTATATTGCATCACTAAATCACTTATAACGTTATAATGCATCACTATATCACTTATAACGTTATATTGCATCACTATATGATGTATAACCTTTATACTATTACGTTATAACTTATAACGGTATATTGCATCACTATATGACGTATAACGTTATGGAGTATTATGTTTTAACGTATAACATTATATTGCATTTCTATATGGCGTATAACGTTATGGAGTATTACGTTGTAACGTATAACGATATATTGCATCACTATGTGACGTATAACGTTATATACTATTACGTTATAACGCATAACGTTATATTGCATCACTATATCACTTATAACGTTATATTGCACCACTATATGACGTATAGCGTCATATACTATTACGTTATAACCTATAACGTTGTACTGCATCACTATATGACGTATAACGTTATATACTATTACGTTATAAGGTATAACGTTATATTGCATCACTATATCACTTGTAACGTTATATTGCTTCACTATATGAAGCATAACGTTATATACTAGTACGTTATAACGCATAACGTTATATTGCATCACTATATCACTTATAACGTTATATTGCATCAATATATCACTTATAACGTTATATTGCATCACTATATCACTTATAACGTAATATTGCACCGCTATATGACGTATAACGTTATGAACTATTACGTTATAACGTATAGCGTTATAGAGCATTACCTTATATCGTATAACGATTTATACTATTACGTTATACGGTATAACGTTATATTGCATCACTATATCACTTATAACGTTAAATTGCTTCACTATATGAAGCATAACGTTATATACTAGTACGTTATAACGCATAACGTTATATTGCATCACTATATCACTTATAACGTTATATTGCATCACTATATCACTTATAACGTTATATTGCATCACTATATCACTTATAACGTTATATTGCATCACTATATCACTTATAACGTTATATTGCATCACTATATCACTTATAACGTTATATAGCATCCCTATATGACGTATAACGTTATGGAGTATTACGTTTTAACGTATAACGTTATATACTATTACGTTATATCGGATAACGATATATTTCATCACTATGTGACGTATAACGTTATATTGCATTACTATATGACGTATAACGTTATGGAGTATTATGTTTTAACGTATAACATTATATTGCATTTCTATATGGCGTATAACGTTATGGAGTATTACGTTGTAACGTATAACGATATATTGCATCACTATGTGACGTATAACGTTATATACTATTACGTTATAACGCATAACGTTATATTGCATCACTATATCACTTATAACGTTATATTGCATCACTATATCACTTATAACGTTATATTGCATCACTATATCACTTATAACGTAATATTGCACCGCTATATGACGTATAACGTCATATACTACTACGTTATAACCTATAACATTGTACTGCATCACTATATGACGTATAACGTTATACACTATTACGTTATAAGGTATAACGTTATATTGCATCACTATATCACTTATAACGTTATATTGCTTCACTATATGAAGCGTAACGTTATATACTAGTACGTTATAACGCATAAAGTTATATTGCATCACTATATGACGTATAACGTTATGGAGTATTACGTTTTAACGTATAACGTTATATACTATTACGTTATAACGGATAACGATATATTTCATCACTATGTGACGTATAACGTTATGTACTATTGCGTTATAAGGTATAACGATATAATGCATCACTATATGAAGTATAACCTTATATACTATTACGTTATAAGGTATAACAATATATTGCACCACTATATGACGTATAACGTTATGGAGTATTCCGTTTTAACGTACAACGTTATATGCTATTACGTTATAAGGTATAACGATATATTGCATCACTATATGAAGTATAACCTTATATACTATTACATTATAAGGAATAACGATATATTGCACAACTATATGACGTGTAACGTCGTATAATATTACGTTATAACCTATAACGTTGTACCGCTTCACTATATGACGTATAACGTTATATACTGTTACGTAATAAGGTATAACGTTATATTGCATCACCATATCACTTATAACGTTATATAGCATCCCTATATGACGTATAACGTTATGAACTATTACGTTATAACGTATAGCGTTGTAGAGTATTACCTTATATCGTATAACGATTTAAACTATTACGTTATAACGCATAACGTTATATTGCATCACTATACCACTTATAACGTTATATTGCATCACTATATCACTTATAGCGTTATATTGCATCACTATATGAAGTATAACGTTATATACTAGTACGATATAACGCATAACGTTATATTGCATCACTATATCACTTATAACGTTATATTGCATCACTATATCACTTATAACGTTATATTGCATCATTATGTGACGTATAACGTTCAATACTATTACGTTATAATGCATAACGTTATATTGCATCACTATGTGACGTATAACGTTATATACTAATACGTTAGAAGGTATAGCGTTATATTGCATCACTATATCACTTACAACGTTATATTGCATCACTATATCACTTATAACGTTATATGGCATTACTATATAACGTATAACGTTATGGAGTATTACGTTATAACCTATAGTGTTATAGAGTATAACCTTATATCGTATAACGATTTTCAGTATTACTTATAACGCATAACGCTATATTGCATCACTATATGAAGTATAACCTTATATACTATTACGTTATAAGGAATAACGTTATATTGCATCACTATATCACTTATAACGTTATATAGCATCCCTATATGACGTATAACGTTATGAACTATTACGTTATAACGTATAGCGTTATAGAGTATTACATTATATCGTATAACGATTTATACTATTACGTTATAACGCATTACGTTATGTTGCATCACTATATCACTTATAACGTTATATTGCATCACTAAATCCCTTATAACGTTATAATGCATCACTATATCACTTATAACGTTATATTGCATCACTATATGATGTATAACCTTTATACTATTACGTTATAACTTATAACGGTATATTGCATCACTATATGACGTATAACGTTATGGAGTATTATGTTTTAACGTATGACATTATATTGCATTTCTATATGGCGTATAACGTTATGGAGTATTACGTTGTAACGTATAACGATATATTGCATCACTATGCGACGTATAACGTTATATACTATTACGTTATAACGCATAACGTTATATTGCATCACTATATCACTTATAACGTTATATTGCATCAATATATCACTTATAACGTTATATTGCATCACTATATCACTTATAACGTAATATTGCTCCGCTATATGACGTATAACGTCATATACTACTACGTTATAACCTATAACGTTGTACTGCATCACTATATGACGTATAACGTTATATACTATTACGTTATAAGATATAACGTTATATTGCATCACTATATCACTTATAGCGTTATATTGCATCACTATATGAAGTATAACGTTATATACTAGTACGATATAACGCATAACGTTATATTGCATCACTATATCACTTATAACGTTATATTGCATCACTATATCACTCATAACGTTATATTGCATCATTATGTGACGTATAACGTTCTATACTATTACGTTATAATGCATAACGTTATATTGCATCACTATATGACGTATAACGTTATATACTAATACGTTATAAGGTATAGCGTTATATTGCATCACTATATCACTTACAACGTTATATTGCATCACTATATCAGTTATAACGTTATATGGCATTACTATATAACGTATAACGTTATGGAGTATTACGTTATAACCTATAGTGTTATAGAGTATTACCTTATATCGTATAACGATTTTCACTATTACTTATAACGCATAACGCTATATTGCATCAATATATGAAGTATAACCTTATATACTATTACGTTATAAGGAATAACGTTATATTGCATCACTATATCACTTATAACGTTATATAGCATCAATATATGACGTATAACGTTATGAACTATTACGTTATAACGTATAGCGTTATAGAGTATTACCTTATATCGTATAACGATTTATACTATTACGTTATAACGCATTACGTTATGTTGCATCACTATATCACTTATAACGTTATATTGCATCACTAAATCACTTATAACGTTATAATGCATCACTATATCACTTATAACGTTATATTGCATCACTATATGATGTATAACCTTTATACTATTACGTTATAACTTATAACGGTATATTGCATCACTATATGACGTATAACGTTATGGAGTATTATGTTTTAACGTATGACACTATATTGCATTTCTATATGGCGTATAACGTTATGGAGTATTACGTTGTAACGTATAACGATATATTGCATCACTATATCACTTATAACGTTATATAGCATCCCTATATGACGTATAACGTTATGGAGTATTACGTTTTAACGTATAACGTTATATACTATTACGTTATAACGGATAACGATATATTTCATCACTATGTGACGTATAACGTTATATACTATTACGTTAGAACCTATAACGTTATACTGCATCACTATATGACGTATAACGTTATGGAGTATTGCGTTACAACGCATAACGTTATATTGCATCACTATATCACTTATAACGTTATATTGCATCACTAAATCACTTATAACGTTATATTGCATCACTATATCACTTATAACGTTATATTGCATCACTATACGATGTATAACCTTTATACTATTACGTTATAACTTATAACGGTATATTGCATCACCATATGACTTGTAACGTTATACACTATTACGTTATATGGTATAACGTTATATTGCATCACTATATGACGTATAACGTTATGGAGTATTGCGTTACAACGTATAACGATATATTGCATCACTATGTGGCGTATAACGATATATACTATTACGTTATAACGCATAACGTTATATTGCATCACTATATCACTTATAACGTTATATTGCACCACTATATGACGTATAACGTCATATATTATTACGTTGTAACCTATAACGTTGTACTGCATCACTATATGACGTATAACGTTATATGCTATTACGCTATAAGGTATAACGTTATATTGCATCATTATGTGACGTATAACGTTCTATACTATTACGTTATAACGCATAACGTTATATTGCATCACTATATGACGTGTAACGTTATACACTATTACGTTATATGGTATAACGTTATATTGCATCACTATATGACGTATAACGTTATGGAGTATTACGTTTCAACGTATAACGTTATATACTATTACGGTATACCGGATAACGATATAGTTATCACTATGTGACGTATAACGTTATATACTATTACTTTAGAACCTATAACGTTATACTGCGTCACTGTATGACGTATAACGTTATATAGTATTACGTTATAAGGTATAACGATATATTGCATTACTATTTGAAGTATAACATTATATACTACTACATTACAAGGTATAACGATATATTGCACCACTATATGTCGTATAGCGTCCCATACTATTACGTTATAACCTATAACGTTGTACTGCATCACTATATGATGTATAACGTTATATAGTATTACGCTATAAGGTATACCGTTATATTGCAACACTATATCACTTATAACGTTATATTGCATCACTATATGACGTATAAAGTTATGGAGTATTACGTTTTAACGTATAACGTTATATTGCATTACTATATGACGTATGACGTTTTGGAGTATTACGTTACAACGTATAACGATATATTGCATCACTATGTGACATATAACGTTATATACTATTACGTTATAACCTATAACGTTGTACTGCGTCACAACATGACGCATAACGACATATACTGTTATAACGTATAACGTTATATTGCATCACTATATCACTTATAACGTTATATTGCATCACTATATCACTTATAACGTTATATCGCATCACTATATCACTTATAACGTTATATTGCATCACTATATGATGTATAACCTTTATACTATTACGTTATAACTTATAACGGTATATTGCATCACTATATGACGTATAAAGTTATGGAGTATTATGTTTTAACGTATAACATTATATTGCATTTCTATATGGCGTATAACGTTATGGAGTATTACGTTGTAACGTATAACGATATATTGCATCACTATATGAAGTATAACGTTATATACTAGTACGTTATAACGCATAACGTTATATTGCATCACTATATGACGTATAACGTTATGGAGTATTACGTTTTAACGTATAACGTTATATACTATTACGTTATAACGGATAACGATATATTTCATCACTATGTGAAGTAATACGTTATATACTATTACGTTATAAGGTATAACGATATAATGCATCACTATATGAAGTATAACCTTATATACTATTACGTTATAAGGTATAACGATATATTGCATCACTATATGAAGTATAACCTTATATACTATTACGCTATAGGGTATAACAATATATTGCAACACTATATGACGTATAACGTCATATACTATTACGCTAAAACCTATAACGTTGTACTGCATCACTATATGACGTATAACGTTATATACTATTACGTTATAAGATATAACGTTATATAGCAACACTATATCACTTATAGCGTTATATTGCATCACTATATGACGCATAACGTCATATACTATTACATTATAACTTATAACGTTATAGAGTATTACGCTATAACGTATGACTACATATTGCATCACTATATGACGAATAACGTCATATACTTTTACGTTATAACGTATAACGGTATATTGCATAACTATATGACGCATAACGTTATGGAGCATTACGTTACAACGTATAACGACATATTGCATGACTATGTGACGTATAACGTTATATACTATTGCGTTATAACCTATAACGCTATACTGCATCACTATATGACGTATAACGTTATATACTATTACGTTATAACGTATAACGATATATTGCATCACTATTTGAGGTATAACGTTATATACTATTACGTTATGACGCATAACGTTATATTGCATCACTATATGAAGTATAACCTTATATACTATTACATTATATGGAATAACGATATATTGCACCACTATATGACGTATAATGTCATATACTATTACGTTATAACCTATAACGTTATACTGCATCACTATATGACGTATAACGTTATATACTATTACGTTATAAGGTATAACGATATATTGCATCACTATATGAAGTATACCCTTATATACTATTACATTATAAGGTATAACGATATATTGCACCACTATATGACGTATAACGTCATATACTATTACGTTATAACCTATAACGTTATTCTGCATCACTATATGACGTATAACGTTATATAATATTACGTTATAAGGTATAACGATATATTGCATCTCTATATGAAGTATAACCTTATATACTATTACGTTATGACGCATAACGTTATATTGCATCACTATATCACTTATAACGTTATATTGCATCACTATATGAAGCGTAACGTTATATACTAGTACGTTATAACGCATAACGCTATATTGCATCACTATATGCCGTATAACGTTATATACTATTACGTTATAACGCATAACGTTATATTGCATCACTATATCACTTATAACGTTATATTGCACCGCTATATGACGTATAACGTCATATACTATTACGTTATAACCTATAACGTTGTACTGCATCACTGTATGACGTATAACGTTATACACTATTACTTTATAACGTACAACGATATATTGCATCACTATATGAAGTATAACCTTATATACTATAACGTTATAAGGTATAACGATATTTTGCATCAGTATATGACGAATAATGTCATATACTCTTACGTTATAACGTATAACGTTATATCGTATCACTATATGACGTATAACGTTATATACTATTACGTTATGACGTATAACGATATATTGCATCACTATGTGACGTATAACGTTATATACTATTACGTTATAATATATAACGTTATATTGCATCACTATATGACGTATAACGTTATATACTATTACGTTATGACGTATAACGATATATTGCATCACTATTTGACGTATAACGTTATATACTATTACGTTATAACCTATAACGTTATACTGCATCACTATATGACGTATAACGTTATATACTAATACGTTATAAGGTATAACGATATATTGCATCACTATATGAAGTACAACCTTATATACTATTACGTTATAACGCATAACGTTATATTGCATCACTATATCACTTATAACGTTATATTGCATCACTATATGACGTATAACGTTACATACTATTACGTTATAAGGTAATACGTTATATTGCATCACTATATCACTTATAACGTTATATAGCATCCCTATATGACGTATAACGTTATGAACTCTTACGTTATAACCTATAACGTTGTACTGCTTCACTATATGACGTATAACGTTATGTACTATTACGTTATAAGATAAAACGTTATATTGCATCACTATATCACTTATAGCGTTATATTGCATCACTATATGACGTATAACGTTATGGAGTATTGCGTTACAACGCATAACGTTATATTGCATCACTATATCACTTATAACGTTATATTGCATCACTAAATCACTTATAACGTTATATTGCATCACTATATCACTTATAACGTTATATTGCATCACTATATGACGTATAAAGTTATGGAGTACTACGTTTTAACGTATAACGTTATATTGCATTACTATATGACGTATAACGTTTTGGAGTATTTCGTTACAACGTATAACTATATATTGCATCACTATGTGACGTATAACGTTATATACTATTACGTTATAACCTACAACGTTGTACTGCGTCACAATATGACGCATAACGACATATACTGTTATAACGTATAACGTTATATTGCATTACTATATGACGTATAACGTTATGGAGTATTACGTTACAACCTATAACGTTATACTGCGTCACTATATGACGTATAATGTTATGTACTATTACGTTATAAGGTATAACAATATATTGCATCAATATATGAAGTATAACCTTATATACTATTACGTTATAAGGTATAACGATATATTGCATCACTATATGACGTATAACGTCATATAATATTACGTTATAACCTATAACGTTGTAGCGCATCACTATATGACGTATAACGTTATATACTATTACGTTATAAGGTAATACGTTATATTGCATCACTATATGAAGTATAACCTTATATACCACTACGTTATAAGGTATAACGATATATTGCATCACTATATGAAGTATAACCTTATATACTATTGCGTTATAATGTATAATAATATATTGCACCACTATATGACGTATAACGTCATATAATATTACGTTATAACCTATAACGTTGTAGCGCATCACTATATGACGTATAACGTTATATACTATTACGTTATAAGGTAATACGTTATATTGCATCACTATATCACTTATAACGTTATATAGCATCCCTATATGACGTATAACGTTATGAACTCTTACGTTATAACCTATAACGTTGTACTGCTTCACTATATGACGTATAACGTTATGTACTATTACGTTATAAGATAAAACGTTATATTGCATCACTATATCACTTATAGCGTTATATTGCATCACTATATGACGTATAACGTTATGGAGTATTGCGTTACAACGCATGACGTTATATTGCATCACTATATCACTTATAACGTTATATTGCATCACTAAATCACTTATAACGTTATATTGCATCACTATATCACTTATAACGTTATATTGCATCACTATATGATGTATAACCTTTATACTATTACGTTATAACTTATAACGGTATATTGCATCACTATATGACGTATAACGTTATGGAGTATTATGTTTTAACGTATAACATTATATTGCATTTCTATATGGCGTATAACGTTATGGAGTATTACGTTGTAACGTATAACGATATATTGCATCACTATGTGACGTATAACGTTATATACTGTTACGTTATAGCGCATAACGTTATATTGCATCACTATATCACTTATAACGTTATATTGCATCACTATATCACTTATAACGTTATATTGCATCACTATATGACGTATAACGTTATGGAGTATTACGTTTTAACGTATAACGTTATATACTATTACGTTATAACTGATAACGATATATTTCATCACTATGTGACGTATAACGTTATATACTATTACGTTAGAACCTATAACGTTATACTGCATCACTATATGACGTATAACGTTATGGAGTATTGCGTTACAACGCATAACGTTATATTGCATCACTATATCACTTATAACGTTATATTGCATCACTAAATCACTTATAACGTTATATTGCATCACTATATCACTTATAACGTTATATTGCATCACTATACGATGTATAACCTTTATACTATTACGTTATAACTTATAACGGTATATTGCATCACCATATGACTTGTAACGTTATACACTATTACGTTATATGGTATAACGTTATATTGCATCACTATATGACGTATAACGTTATGGAGTATTGCGTTACAACGTATAACGATATATTGCATCACTATGTGGCGTATAACGATATATACTATTACGTTATAACGCATAACGTTATATTGCATCACTATATCACTTATAACGTTATATTGCACCACT
Source organism: Bombus affinis (assembly GCF_024516045.1). Lineage (NCBI taxonomy): Eukaryota > Metazoa > Arthropoda > Insecta > Hymenoptera > Apidae > Bombus > Bombus affinis. Next base: position 80,157 of record NW_026109107.1, read on the forward strand.
ATATGACGTATAACGTCATATGTTATTACGTTGTAACCTATAACGTTGTACTGCATCACTATATGACGTATAACGTTATATGCTATTACGCTATAAGGTATAACGTTATATTGCATCATTATGTGACGTATAACGTTCTATACTATTACGTTATAACGCATAACGTTATATTGCATCACTATATGACGTGTAACGTTATACACTATTACGTTATATGGTATAACGTTATATTGCATCACTATATGACGTATAACGTTATGGAGTATTACGTTTCAACGTATAACGTTATATACTATTACGGTATACCGGATAACGATATAGTTATCACTATGTGACGTATAACGTTATATACTATTACTTTAGAACCTATAACGTTATACTGCGTCACTGTATGACGTATAACGTTATATAGTATTACGTTATAAGGTATAACGATATATTGCATTACTATTTGAAGTATAACATTATATACTACTACATTACAAGGTATAACGATATATTGCACCACTATATGTCGTATAGCGTCCCATACTATTACGTTATAACCTATAACGTTGTACTGCATCACTATATGATGTATAACGTTATATAGTATTACGCTATAAGGTATACCGTTATATTGCAACACTATATCACTTATAACGTTATATTGCATCACTATATGACGTATAAAGTTATGGAGTATTACGTTTTAACGTATAACGTTATATTGCATTACTATATGACGTATGACGTTTTGGAGTATTACGTTACAACGTATAACGATATATTGCATCACTATGTGACATATAACGTTATATACTATTACGTTATAACCTATAACGTTGTACTGCGTCACAACATGACGCATAACGACATATACTGTTATAACGTATAACGTTATATTGCATCACTATATCACTTATAACGTTATATTGCATCACTATATCACTTATAACGTTATATCGCATCACTATATCACTTATAACGTTATATTGCATCACTATATGATGTATAACCTTTATACTATTACGTTATAACTTATAACGGTATATTGCATCACTATATGACGTATAAAGTTATGGAGTATTATGTTTTAACGTATAACATTATATTGCATTTCTATATGGCGTATAACGTTATGGAGTATTACGTTGTAACGTATAACGATATATTGCATCACTATATGAAGTATAACGTTATATACTAGTACGTTATAACGCATAACGTTATATTGCATCACTATATGACGTATAACGTTATGGAGTATTACGTTTTAACGTATAACGTTATATACTATTACGTTATAACGGATAACGATATATTTCATCACTATGTGAAGTAATACGTTATATACTATTACGTTATAACGCATAACGTTATATTGCATCACTATATCACTTATAACGTTATATTGCATCACTATATCACTTATAACGTTATATCGCATCACTATATCACTTATAACGTTATATTGCATCACTATATGATGTATAACCTTTATACTATTACGTTATAACTTATAACGGTATATTGCATCACTATATGACGTATAAAGTTATGGAGTATTATGTTTTAACGTATAACATTATATTGCATTTCTATATGGCGTATAACGTTATGGAGTATTACGTTGTAACGTATAACGATATATTGCATCACTATGTGACGTATAACGTTATATACTATTACGTTATAACGCATAACGTTATATTGCATCACTATATCACTTATAACGTTATATTGCACCACTATATGACGTATAGCGTCATATACTATTACGTTATAACCTATAACGTTGTACTGCATCACTATATGACGTATAACGTTATATACTATTACGTTATAAGGTATAACGTTTTATTGCATCACTATATCACTTATAACGTTATATTGCTTCACTATATGAAGCATAACGTTATATACTAGTACGTTATAACGCATAACGTTATATTGCATCACTATATGACGTATAACGTTATGGAGTATTACGTTTTAACGTATAACGTTATATACTATTACGTTATAACGGATAACGATATATTTCATCACTATGTGACGTATAACGTTATATTGCATTACTATATGACGTATAACGTTATATACTAGTACGTTATAACGCATAACGTTATATTGCATCACTATATGACGTATAACGTTATGGAGTATTACGTTTTAACGTATAACGTTATATACTATTACGTTATAACTGATAACGATATATTTCATCACTATGTGACGTATAACGTTATATACTATTACGTTATAAGGTATGACTATATAATGCATCACTATATGAAGTATAACCTTATATACTATTACGTTATAAGGTATAACAATATATTGCACCACTATATGACGTATAACGTTATGGAGTATTACGTTTTAACGTATAACGTTATATACTATTACGTTATAACGCATAACGTTATATTGCATCACTATATCACTTATAACGTTATATTGCATCACTATATCACTTATAACGTTATATTGCATCACTATATCACTTATAACGTTATATTGCACCGCTATATGACGTATAACGTCATATACTATTACGTTATAACCTATAACGTTGTACTGCATCACTATATGAAGTATAACGTTATATACTAGTACGTTATAACGCATAACGTTATATTGCATCACTATATGACGTATAACGTTATGGAGTATTACGTTTTAACGTATAACGTTATATACTAGTACGTTATAACGCATAACGTTATATTGCATCACTATATGACGTATAACGTTATGGAGTATTACGTTTTAACGTATAACGTTATATACTATTACGTTATAACGGATAACGATATATTTCATCACTATGTGACGTATAACGTTATATTGCATTACTATATGACGTATAACGTTATATACTAGTACGTTATAACGCATAACGTTATATTGCATCACTATATGACGTATAACGTTATGGAGTATTACGTTTTAACGTATAACGTTATATACTATTACGTTATAACTGATAACGATATATTTCATCACTATGTGACGTATAACGTTATATACTATTACGTTATAAGGTATGACGATATAATGCATCACTATATGAAGTATAACCTTATATACCATTACGTTATAAGGTATAACAATATATTGCACCACTATATGACGTATAACGTTATGGAGTATTACGTTTTAACGTATAACGTTATATACTATTACGTTATAACGCATAACGTTATATTGCATCACTATATCACTTATAACGTTATATTGCATCACTATATCACTTATAACGTTATATTGCATCACTATATCACTTATAACGTTATATTGCACCGCTATATGACGTATATAACGTCATATACTATTACGTTATAACCTATAACGTTTACTGGCATCACTATATGACGTATAACGTTATCTATTACTATTACGTTATAAGATATAACGTTATGTTGCATTACTATATCACTTATAGCGTTATATTGTACCACTATATCACTTATAACGTTATATTGCATCACTATATCACTTATAACGTTATATTGCCACCGCTATATGACGTATCAACGTCATATACTATTACGTTATAACCTATAACGTTGTACTGCATCACTATATGAAGTATAACGTTATATACTAGTACGTTATAACGCATAACGTTATATTGCATCACTATATGACGTATAACGTTATGGAGTATTACGTTTTAACGTATAACGTTATATACTATTACGTTATAACGGATAACGATATATTTCATCACTATGTGAAGTAATACGTTATATACTATTACGTTATAAGGTATAACGATATAATGCATCACTATATGAAGTATAACCTTATATACTATTACGTTATAAGGAATAACGATATATTGCATCACTATATGAAGTATAACCTTATATACTATTACGCTATAAGGTATAACAATATATTGCAACACTATATGACGTATAACGTCATATACTATTACGCTAAAACCTATAACGTTGTACTGCATCACTATATGACGTATAACGTTATATACTATTACGTTATAAGATATAACGTTATATTGCATCACTATATCACTTATAGCGTTATATTGCATCACTTTATGACGCATAACGTCATATACTATTACATTATAACTTATAACGTTATAGAGTATTACGCTATAACGTATGACTACATATTGCATCACTATATGACGAATAACGTCATATACTTTTACGTTATAACGTATAACGGTATATTGCATAACTATATGACGCATAACGTTATGGAGCATTACGTTACAACGTATAACGACATATTGCATGACTATGTGACGTATAACGTTATATACTATTGCGTTAGGAACCTATAACGCTATAGCTGCATCACTATATGACGTATAACGTTATATACTATTACGTTATAACGTATAACGATATATTGCATCACTATTTGAGGTATAACGTTATATTACTATTACGTTATGACGCATAACGTTATATTGCATCACTATATGAAGTATAAACCTTATATATACTATTACATTATATGGAATAACGATATATTGCACCACTATATGACGTATAATGTCATATACTATTACGTTATAACCTATAACGTTATACTGCATCACTATATGACGTATACGTCATATACTATTACGTTATAAGGTATAACGATATATTGCATCACTATATGAAGTATACCCTTATATACTATTACATTATAAGGTATAACGATATATTGCACCACTATATGACGTATAACGTCATATTCTATTACGTTATAACCTATAACGTTATACTGCATCACTATATGACGTATAACGTTATATACTATTACGTTATAAGGTATAACGATATATTGCATCACTATATGAAGTATAACCTTATATACTATTACGTTATGACGCATAACGTTATATTGCATCACTATATCACTTATAACGTTATATTGCATCACTATATGAAGCGTAACGTTATATACTAGTACGTTATAACGCATAACGCTATATTGCATCACTATATGCCGTATAACGTTATATACTATTACGTTATAACGCATAACGTTATATTGCATCACTATATGCCGTATAACGTTATATACTATTACGTTATAACGCATAACGTTATATTGCATCACTATATCACTTATAACGTTATATTGCATCACTATATCACTTATAACGTTATATTGCATCACTATATCACTTATAACGTTATATTGCACCGCTATATGACGTATAACGTCATATACTATTACGTTATAACCCTATAACGTTGTACTGCATCACTATATGACGTATAACGTTATATACTATTACGTTATAAGATATAACGTTATGTTGCATCACTATATCACTTATAGCGTTATATTGTACCACTATATCACTTATAACGTTATATTGCATCACTATATCACTTATAACGTTATATTGCACCGCTATATGACGTATAACGTCATATACTATTACGTTATAACCTATAACGTTGTACTGCATCACTATATGAAGTATAACGTTATATACTAGTACGTTATAACGCATAACGTTATATTGCATCACTATATGACGTATAACGTTATGGAGTATTACGTTTTAACGTATAACGTTATATACTAGTACGTTATAACGCATAACGTTATATTGCATCACTATATGACGTATAACGTTATGGAGTATTACGTTTTAACGTATAACGTTATATACTATTACGTTATAACGGATAACGATATATTTCATCACTATGTGACGTATAACGTTATATTGCATTACTATATGACGTATAACGTTATATACTAGTACGTTATAACGCATAACGTTATATTGCATCACTATATGACGTATAACGTTATGGAGTATTACGTTTTAACGTATAACGTTATATACTATTACGTTATAACTGATAACGATATATTTCATCACTATGTGACGTATAACGTTATATACTATTACGTTATAAGGTATGACGATATAATGCATCACTATATGAAGTATAACCTTATATACTATTACGTTATAAGGTATAACAATATATTGCACCACTATATGACGTATAACGTTATGGAGTATTACGTTTTAACGTATAACGTTATATACTATTACGTTATAACGCATAACGTTATATTGCATCACTATATCACTTATAGCGTTATATTGTACCACTATATCACTTATAACGTTATATTGCATCACTATATCACTTATAACGTTATATTGCACCGCTATATGACGTATAACGTCATATACTATTACGTTATAACCTATAACGTTGTACTGCATCACTATATGAAGTATAACGTTATATACTAGTACGTTATAACGCATAACGTTATATTGCATCACTATATGACGTATAACGTTATGGAGTATTACGTTTTAACGTATAACGTTATATACTATTACGTTATAACGGATAACGATATATTTCATCACTATGTGAAGTAATACGTTATATACTATTACGTTATAAGGTATAACGATATAATGCATCACTATATGAAGTATAACCTTATATACTATTACGTTATAAGGTATAACGATATATTGCATCACTATATGAAGTATAACCTTATATACTATTACGCTATAAGGTATAACAATATATTGCAACACTATATGACGTATAACGTCATATACTATTACGCTAAAACCTATAACGTTGTACTGCATCACTATATGACGTATAACGTTATATAGTATTACGTTATAAGATATAACGTTATATTGCATCACTATATCACTTATAGCGTTATATTGCATCACTATATGACGCATAACGTCATATACTATTACATTATAACTTATAACGTTATAGAGTATTACGCTATAACGTATGACTACATATTGCATCACTATATGACGAATAACGTCATATACTTTTACGTTATAACGTATAACGGTATATTGCATAACTATATGACGCATAACGTTATGGAGCATTACGTTACAACGTATAACGACATATTGCATGACTATGTGACGTATAACGTTATATACTATTGCGTTATAACCTATAACGCTATACTGCATCACTATATGACGTATAACGTTATATACTATTACGTTATAACGTATAACGATATATTGCATCACTATTTGAGGTATAACGTTATATACTATTACGTTATAACCTATAACGTTATACTGCATCACTATATGACGTATAACGTTATATACTATTACGTTATAAGGTATAACGATATATTGCATCACTATATGAAGTATACCTTTATATACTATTACATTATAAGGTATAACGATATATTGCACCACTATATGACGTATAACGTCATATACTATTACGATATAACCTATAACGTTATTCTGCATCACTATATGACGTATAACGTTATATACTATTACGTTATAAGGTATAACGATATATTGCATCACTATATGAAGTATAACCTTATATACTATTACGTTATGACGCATAACGTTATATTGCATCACTATATCACTTATAACGTTATATTGCATCACTATATGAAGCGTAACGTTATATACTAGTACGTTATAACGCATAACGCTATATTGCATCACTATATGCCGTATAACGTTATATACTATTACGTTATAACGCATAACGTTATATTGCATCACTATATCACTTATAACGTTATATTGCACCGCTATATGACGTATAACGTCATATACTATTACGTTATAACCTATAACGTTGTACTGCATCACTGTATGACGTATAACGTTATACACTATTACTTTATAACGTACAACGATATATTGCATCACTATATGAAGTATAACCTTATATACTATAACGTTATAAGGTATAACGATATTTTGCATCAGTATATGACGAATAATGTCATATACTCTTACGTTATAACGTATAACGTTATATCGTATCACTATATGACGTATAACGTTATATACTATTACGTTATGACGTATAACGATATATTGCATCACTATATGACGTATAACGTTATATACTATTACGTTATAATATATAACGTTATATTGCATCACTATATGACGTATAACGTTATATACTATTACGTTATAACGTATAACGATATATTGCATCACTATTTGACGTATAACGTTATATACTATTACGTTATAACCTATAACGTTATACTGCATCACTATATGACGTATAACGTTATATACTATTACGTTATAAGGTATAACGATATATTGCATCACTATATGAAGTACAACCTTATATACTATTACGTTATAACGCATAACGTTATATTGCATCACTATATCACTTATAACGTTATATTGCATCACTATATGACGTATAACGTTATATACTAGTACGTTATAACGCATAACGTTATATTGCATCACTATATCACTTATAACGTTATATTGCACCGCTATATGACGTATAACGTCATATACTATTACGTTATAACCTATAACGTTGTACTGCATCACTATATGAAGTATAACCTTATATACTATTACGTTATAAGGTATAACAATATATTGCACCACTATATGACGTATAACGTTATGGAGTATTACGTTTTAACGTATAACGTTATATACTATTACGTTATAACGCATAACGTTATATTGCTTCACTATATCACTTATAACGTTATATTGTACCACTATATGACGTATAACGTCATATACTATTACGTTATAACATATAACGTTATACTGCGTCACTATATGACGTATAACGATATATACTATTACGTTATAAGGTATAAAGATACAATGCATCACTATATCACTTATAATGTTACATAGCATGCCTATATGACGCATAACGTTATGAACTATTACGTTATAACGTATAGCGTTGTACAGTATTACCTTATATCGTATAACGATTTAAACTATTACGTTATAACGCATAACGTTATATTGCATTACTATATCACTTATAACGTTATATTGCATCACTATATCACTTATAACGTTATATTGTACCACTATATCAGTTATAACGTTATATGGCATCACTATATCACTTATAACGTTATATTGCACCGCTATATGACGTATAACATCATATACTATTACGTTATAACCTATAACGTTGTACTGCATCACTATATGACGTGTAACGTTATATACTATTACGTTATAACGTATAACGATATGTTGCAATCACTATATGAAGTATAACCTTATATACTATTACGTTATAAGGTATAACGATATTTTGCGTCAGTATATGACGAATAACGTCATATACTCTTACGTTATAACGTATAACGTTATATTGCATCACTATATGACGTATAACGTTATATACTATTACGTTATAAGATATAACGTTATATTGTATCACTATATCACTTATAACGTTATATAGCATCACTATATGACGTATAACGTTATGAACTATTACGTTATAACGTATAGCGTTATAGAGTATTACCTTATATCGTATAACGATTTATACTATTACGTTATAACGCATAACGCTATATTGCATCACTATATCACTTATAACGTTATATTGCATCACTATATTACTTATAACGTTAAATAGCATCCCTATATGACGTATAACGTTGTGAACTATTACGTCATAACGTATAGCGTTATATTGCATCACTATATGACGTATAACGTTATGGAGTATCACATTTTAACGTATAACGTTATATTGCATTACTATATGACGTACAACGTTATGGAGTATTACGATACAACGTATAACGATATATTGCATCACTATGTGACGTATAACATTATGAACTATTTCGTTATAACGTATCGTGTTATAGAGTGTTACCTTATATCGTATAACGATTCATACTATTACGTTATAACGCATAACGTTATATTGCATCACTATGTCACATTTAACGTTACATTGCATCAATATATCACTTATAACAATATATTGCATAACCATACGAAGTATAACCTTATATACTATTACATTACAAGGTATAACGATATATGACACCACTACATGACGTATAACGTCATATACTACTACGATATAACCTATAACGTTGTACTGCATCACTATATGACGTATAACGTTGTATACTATTACGTTATAAGGTATAACGTTAGATTGCATCAGTATATCACTTATAACGTTATATTGCATCGCTATATCACTTATAACGTTATATTGTATTATTATATGACGTATAATGTTATGGAGTATTACGTTACAGCGTATAACGATATATTGCATTACTATGTGACATAGCGTTATATGCTATAGCGTTACAACCTCTAACGTTATATTGCATCACTATATCACTTATAACGATATATTGCACCACTATATGACGTATAACGTCATATACTATTACGTTAGAACCTATAACGTCATGCTGCGTCACTATATGACGTATAACGATATATACTATTACGTTATAAGGTATAACGGTATATTTCATCACTTAGTGACGTATAACGTTATGTACTATTACGTTATAAGGTATAACCATATAATGCATCACTATATGTAGTATAACCTTATATACTACTACGTTATAAGGTATAACAATATATTGCACCTCTATATGACGTATAACGTTAAGGAGTATTACGTTTTAACGTATAACGATTTAAACTATTACGTTATAACGCAGAACGTTATATTGCATCACTATGTCACTTATAACGTTATATTGCATCACTATATCACTTATAACGTTATATTGTACCACTATATCATTTATAACGTTATATTGCATCACTATATCACTTATAACGTTATATTGTACCACTATATCAGTTATAACGTTATATTGCATCACTATATCACTTATAACGATATATTGCACCACTATATGAGGTATAACGTCATATACTATTACGTTAGAACCTATAACGTTATACTGCGTCACTACCTGACGTATAACGATATATACTATTGCATTATAAGGTATGACGATATATGGCATCACTATATGAAGTATAACCTTATGTACTATTACGCTATAAGGTATAACAATATATTGCACCACTATACGACGTATAACGTCGTATACTATTACGTTAGAACCTATAACGTTATACTGCGTCACTATATGACGTATAACGATATATACTATTACGCTATAAGGTATAACGTTGTATTGCAACACTATATCACTTATAACGTTATATTGCATCACTATATGACGTATAAAGTTATGGAGTATTACGTTTTAACGTATAACGTTATATTGCATTACTATATGACGTATAACGTTTTGGAGTATTACGTTACATCGTATAACGATATATTGCGTCACTATATGACGTATAACGTTATATACTATTACGTTATATGGTATAACAATATATTGCATCACTATACGAAGTATAACATTATATACTATTACGTTATAAGGTATAACGTTATATTGCTTCACTATATGAAGTATAACCTTATATACTATTACATTATAAGGTATAACGATATATTGCACCACTATATGACGTATAACGTCATATACTATTACGTTATAACCTATAACGTTGTACTGCATCACTATATGACGTATAACGTTATATACTATTACATTATAACGTATAACGTTATGGAGTATTACCTTATAACTTATAACGATTTATACTATTATGTTATAACGCATAACGCTATATTGCATCACTATATCACTTATAACGTTGTATTGCATCACTATATGAAGTATAACCTTATATACTATTACGTTATAAGGTATAACGATATATGGCATCACTATATGAAGTATAACCTTATATACTATTACGTTATAAGGTATAACGATATATTGCACCACTTTATGACGTATAACGTCATATACTATTACGTTACAACCAATAACGTTATACTGCGTCACTATATGACGTATAACGTTATATACTATTACGTTATAAGGTATAACGTTATCTTGCATCACTATATCACTTGTACCGTTATATAGCATCCCAATATGACGTATAACGTTATGAACTATTACGTTATAACGTACAGCGTTATATTGCATCACTATATCACTTACAAAGTTGTATTGCATCACTATATCACTTATAACATTATATGGCATTACTATATAACGTATAACGTTATATTGCATCACTATATCACTTATAACGTTATATTGCATCACTATATGATGTATAACCTTTATACTATTACGTTATAACTTATAACGGTATATTGCAACACTATATGACGTATAACGTTATGGAGTATTATGTTTTAACGTATAACATTATATTGCATTTCTATATGGCGTATAGCGTTATGGAGTATTACGTTGTAACGTATAACGATATATTGCATCACTATGTGACGTATAACGTTATATACTATTACGTTATAACGCATAACGTTATATTGCATCACTATATCACTTATAACGTTATATAGCATCCCTATATGACGTATAACGTTATGAACTATTACGTTATAACGTATAGCGTTATAGAGTATTACCTTATATCGTATAACGATTTATACTATTACGATATAACGCATTACGTTATATTCCATCACTATATCACTTATAACGTTATATTGCATCACTAAATCACTTATAACGTTATAATGCATCACTATATCACTTATAACGTTATATTGCATCACTAAATCACTTATAACGTTATAATGCATCACTATATCACTTATAACGTTATATTGCATCACTATATGATGTATAACCTTTATACTATTACGTTATAACTTATAACGGTATATTGCATCACTATATGACGTATAACGTTATGGAGTATTATGTTTTAACGTATAACATTATATTGCATTTCTATATGGCGTATAACGTTATGGAGTATTACGTTGTAACGTATAACGATATATTGCATCACTATGTGACGTATAACGTTATATACTATTACGTTATAACGCATAACGTTATATTGCATCACTATATCACTTATAACGTTATATTGCACCACTATATGACGTATAGCGTCATATACTATTACGTTATAACCTATAACGTTGTACTGCATCACTATATGACGTATAACGTTATATACTATTACGTTATAAGATATAACGTTATATTGCATCACTATATCACTTATAGCGTTATATTGCATCACTATATGAAGTATAACGTTATATACTAGTACGATATAACGCATAACGCTATATTGCATCACTATATCACTTATAACGTTATATTGCATCACTATATCACTCATAACGTTATATTGCATCATTATGTGACGTATAACGTTCTATACTATTACCTTATAATGCATAACGTTATATTGCATCACTATATGACGTATAACGTTATATACTAATACGTTATAAGGTATAGCGTTATATTGCATCACTATATCACTTACAACGTTATATTGCATCACTATATCAGTTATAACGTTATATGGCATTACTATATAACGTATAACGTTATGGAGTATTACGTTATAACCTATAGTGTTATAGAGTATTACCTTATATCGTATAACGATTTTCACTATTACTTATAACGCATAACGCTATATTGCATCAATATATGAAGTATAACCTTATATACTATTA